>NC_084551.2:47907500-47972500 GCF_033978685.3 Nerophis lumbriciformis
AGTTTTTTGGTGTTTTCCTGTGTGTAGTGTTTTAGTTCTAGTCTTGTGCTCCTATTTTGGTGGCTTTTTCCTGTTTTGTCTTCCTTTTAAGCGCTATCCCTCGCACCTACTTTGTTTTGGTAATCAAGACTATTTCAGTTGTTTTTATCCTTCTTTTTGGGGAC
Source organism: Nerophis lumbriciformis (assembly GCF_033978685.3). NCBI lineage: Eukaryota > Metazoa > Chordata > Actinopteri > Syngnathiformes > Syngnathidae > Nerophis > Nerophis lumbriciformis. The sequence continues at coordinate 47,907,665 of NC_084551.2, forward strand.
ATTGTTGATTGTCATGTCATGTACGGACCTACTTTGTGGACACCGTCTGCTCATACTTGCCAACCTTGAAACCTCCGAATTCGGGAGATGGGGGTCGGGGGGAGGGGTGGTGGGGTTGATGTGGGCAGGGTTGGGGGGGGCGGGGTTTGGTGGTAGCGGGGGGTTGTATATTGTAGCGTCCCGGAAGAGTTAGTGCTGCAAGGGGTTCTGGGTATTTGTTCTGTTGCGGTGCGGATGTTCTCCCGAAATGTCGTTCTTGTTTGGTGTGGGTTCAGAGTGTGGCGCATATTTGTAACAGTGTTAAAGTTGTTTATACGGCCACCCTCAGTGTAACCTGTATGGCTGTTGATCCAGTATGACTTGCATTCACTTGTGTGTGTAAAAGCCGCATATATTATGTGACTGGGCCGGCATGCTGTTTGTATGCAGGAAAAGCGGACGTGACGACAGGTTGTAGAGGACGCTAAAGACAGTGCCTTTAAGGCACGCCCCCAATATTGTTGTCCGGGTGGAAATTTGGGAGAATGGTTGCCCCGGGAGATTTGCGGGAGGGGCACTGAAATTCGGGAGTCTCCCGGGAAAATCGGGAGGGTTGGCAAGTATGCGTCTGCTCCACGCGCTGTAAGTCTTTGCTGTCGTCCAGCATTCTGATTTTGTTTACTTTGCACAGTCATTACATTTTAGAGCGTTTCTTTTATTCATTGCAACATTTTTGTCTTTTTTTAGGATCCACAGGCAGGGTCTTACAGGGTCATTAAGTTTTTAAGGCTGCAGATTTAAGTTTTAGTTTTGTTTTGCATAGCCTTCGCTAAGCTTCAATGCCTTTTCTTAGCGGCACTTGCCTTTTGTTTATTCTTGGTTTAAGCATTAGATACCTTTTTACCTGCACCCTGCCTACCGCTGTCCTCTGCATATTGTGATTACGACAAACCATGTTCCAGACATCTACAAAGCAATTAGCTACCTGCTGCCACCTACTGATATGAAAGGGTATTACACGGTTACTCTTCCGAGGTATAGACAGCAGAAACACTCAACAACGGCACATTATTTGCAAATTATAATTACTGGTTTGCAAAAAATGGTTTTAACCCAATTAGGTGAAATTACATAATCTCCCACGGCACACCAGACTGTATCTCTCGGCACACGAGTGTGTCGCGGCACAGGGAGGAGGATTGAGAAAAACAAATATTCAGTCTAAGCCTGGGCCCCTAGAGAGGGTTGGGAGCATGGCCAGAGACAGGAGCAGACCCAACAAAGCAACCAAGAGAGCCGATTCCACTGTCGCCCACATACTAACTCTCGGCCAGTACTAATAAAGTACCGCGGTACTAATGGATTTTAAAAAATTTTACTATACTGCCTTTGAAGAATACCGGTACTTTTTTTTTTTTTTTTCAAAGACATTGCTGGTAATATGAGCCGAGGCACGTGTGAGTCAACACACGCACTGAGCAATTGCAAGCAGAAACAGTGTGGAGACAGAAGAGGGAGAATGGACGTATTTTGGCCTAAAAACTAACGATAAAGGTTAAGCTATGAACACTCTGCAAGCGGCGCTTTAAAGCATAGTTAGCTAGCGGCTAACGTCCCTGCGCAGTGTTTTAGTTACTTTTAGCTACTAGTGCTCCTGAATGTAAACAAATGGGTGGATCTATACAAATATTGACTGTAACTATACTAAGTACAAGAGCCGTATATAGTCGATACTACCATTATTACATTGATATTTTTATTATCACAAAATATTTTGTCTTTTTTTTATTGTTTATATACTCAGTAAATACGTCCCTGGACACAGGACAACTTTAAATATGACCAATGTATGATCCTGTAACTACTTGGTGTTGGATTGATATCAAAATTTGTGGTATCACCCAAAACTAATGTAAAGTATCAAACAGAAGAATAAGTTATTACATTTTAACAGCAGTGTAGATAGCACATGTTAAAAGAGAAAGTAAGCAGATATTAACAGTAAATCAACAAGTGGATTAATAATCCATTTCATACTACTTGTCCTTTATAATTTTGACAAAATAATAGAATGGGAAATGACACAATATGCTACGTTACTTTTTTGTGGTCCCCTTTCTTTTGAGAAGTATCGAAATACATTTTGGTACCGGTACTAAAATATTGGTATCGGGACTACCCTAGTCTCTATCATATAAACCAAAACATAACAAAACTGCAACAAAGCATCGATGACTATTTGAACTACACTGAGGTATTAGCATTGATTTGGAGCAGATATTTAATTAAAATTAAAAGTTAAATAATACAAAACAATAATATTGCCTTTAACGGACGATGAAAAAAACAACTTTATTTGCCCCTCATCCCCCCACAAAAAACACATCTATTTAAAAATATTGGCTTTTACAATAAAATTTAGGGTGTACACTAGGGATGTTCCGATCCGATATTTGGATCGGATCGGCCGCCGATATTTGCCAAAAAATGCGTATCGGCAAGGCATGGGAAAATGCCGATCCAGATCCAGTTTAAAAAAAACAACTCCGGTCCGTGTTTTCCAACGCACCGATTTAAATAATACATTCCACTTTTCTGCTGCTCCCTAATTTCCGTTCCGCATTTTCTAGCACACCTTCAACACATCCACAGGTCTGTGGATTCTCACGCAGTTGCTTTTAGCTGCTGGCATTACACGACAGGCTCTTCTCACTCTTTTCTGTGTCTCCCTCTCACAGACAGCAAGCGCACCTTCTTACATACGTCACATACTGTCACGTCATACGTCACATACGTATACGCCCTCTCCCAGCAGAGAGGTAGCAGCATGGCTAACGTTAGCTGTGATGCTAGCGCAGCCGTGTGACCAATGTTCCCTCTAAGGTGCGCGCCTGTGCAATTGCGCACTGCTCAAGGGTCCTCTGCGCATAGCAATTATATGCCACGCACAAAATCAAATAAAAAAATAAGCGCATAACAATTTTCGACACACGGACACGACAGAGAAAACAGTTTTCGTCATCATTGTTCAAATATTGTAACGTCTGTCGAGACGCTTATCTCCATTCGGTGCCACACGTCCACACCATCAAAATGCAGAGGCAAAAATTTCCACATCAACACCGTATGAAAAAATTAGTGATTTTTTTAGTTGTGATATCCTTCTCTGCATGAAAGTTTAAAAGTAGCATATATTAATGCAGTATGAAGAAGAATGTTTTAATGTAGACATGCAAGCCTTGAAAGACAATTTTGAAAATCAAGACTACATTTCCTGCAAATGGATGCATTTCTACCCTATATTTTAACTTTATATTTATTCTCATATCAAACTCTTTTGGGTGTCTTTTTGACACTTACATCCGGCACCCCCCTCCACACCCTGGATTATAAATAATGTAAATAATTCAATGTGATTATCTTGTGTGATGACAGTGATGATAGTATATATCTGATAGTGTATATCTGTATCATGAATCAATTTAAGTGGACCCCGACTTAAACAAGTTGAAAAACTTATTCGGGTGTTACCATTTAGTGGTCAATTGTACGGAATATGTACTTCACTGTGCAACCTACTAATAACAGTCTCAATCAATCAATCAAAACACATAGAATCATCATACTGCTGTGATTATATGCATCAAGTGTTCATTCAAGGCTAAGGCAAAATATCCAGATATATATCGTGTATCGCAATATGGCCTTAAAATATCGCAATATTAAAAAAAGGCCATATCGCCCAGCCCTAGTTCAATGATGCCATTTCTGTTTGTCATGTATAATTTTGTCTATTTTGTGTTTATCCTTGAATAAACAGGTCAGTTTCTTGTTACCAACCATTGTGTATTATTCAAACTCACCTAATTCAGCTGGCTAGTTGTTATCAAGAGTACTAAAACCCTTTTCAACATGATTCTGACAACTAAGTAGGCTAAATAACTTTAAACTTTAATACATGCTCGGATAGGCCAGTATCGGTCAGTATCGGTATCGGATCGGAAGTACAAAAACAATATCGGTATCGGATCAGAAGTGCAAAAACCTGGATCGGGACATCCCTAGTGTACACGATATGGGATGGTTGATTATCAAACCGATACGTCACACCGATAAAAACGATTAGCATTAAAAAAATAGCTAAAAAAAAAAAAAGAGCTTGGCACTTGTACTGTGCTGTAGGTAAGGATGTGTATCGTTCACATTCTAACTGATGGTACTTAAATTGGTACTTTAAAAACAAAAAAAGGTGTCAGAACCAGTACTTAAACATTTTTAAATATGCACATTTTAGTGAAACAAAAACCAGACAGTGCCCTTTTCTTTTTATGGCATAATGTAAAGAACACACAATAAACTACTTCCTCGTGTTGTTTATGTTGCATTGCTCATAATTCGTAGTGTTTGTGAATACAACCCAGCTCTCTGAAGCCATCATTGGTGCATAATGAGGAAGTGCTGAGTTGTTGTTTTGGCTACTGGCTAGCGGGGTTATGAGGCTTTCTGTTGGCGTGTTAAAATTAGCAATAAAGTTTAAAAACAGCGTCTATGTCAGGGGTGTCCAAAGTGCGGCTCACGGTCCATTTGCGGCCCACGGCTTGTTATTAAACGCATCCCGTATTACAACACTACACACACACACAAAAAAAAAAATAGAATACCAATTTTGGGAAAAATTGCGTGTGGATGCTGAAATGTGCAAACCGCTGAAATGCGCAAGCGAAACTTAAATGTTAACATTAGCATCCTGACATTTAGAATGAGTCCAGCACAAAGTTTACGTAAGTTGTATAACTGAGGCGCTCGGATGCAAAATTGGCAAGGCATTTTTTATAATTATAAGAGTTGGCATGCGTCAAGTACCAAGTTATTTGACTGAGGTGTTTGGATGCAAAATTGGCAAGAAAAACGTTAGCATTCTAACAGTTAGCATGTGTCAAGTACCACGTTATATGACCCTAAGGCGTTCGGATGCAAAATTGGCTAAAAAAATTTGCATGCTAACAGTTGGCATGTGTCAAAAACCACATTGTATGACTCTGAGGCGTTCGGATGCAAAATTGGCAAGAAAAACGTTAGCATTCTAACAGTTAGCATGTGTCAAGTACCAAGTTATATGACCCTGAGGCGTTCGGATGCAAAATTGGTTAAAAAAGTTTGCATGCTAACAGTTGGCATGTGTCAAAAACCACATTGTATGACTCTGAGGCGTTTGGATGCAAAATTGGCAAGAAAAACGTTGGCATTCTAACAGTTAGCATGTGTCAAGTACCAAGTTATATGACCCTGAGGCGTTCGGATGCAAAATTGGCTAAAAAAGTTTGCATGCTATCAGTTGGCATGTGTCAAAAACCACATTGTATGACTCGGAGGCGTTTGGATGCAAAATTTGCAAGAAAAACGTTAGCATTCTAACAGTTAGCATGTGTCAAGTACCAAGTTATATGACCCTAAGGCGTTTGGATGCAAAATTGGCTACAAAAGTTTGCATGCTAACAGTTGGCATGTGTCAAAAAACACATTGTATGACTCTGAGGCGTTTAGATGCAAAATTGACAAGAAAAACGTTAGCATTGTAACAGTTAGCATGTGTCAATTACCAAGTTATATGACCCTAAGGCGTTTGGATGCATAATTGGCTAAAAAAGTTTGCATGCTAACAGTTGGCATGTGTCAAAAACCACATTGTATGACTCGGAGGCGTTTGGATGCAAAATTGGCAAGAAAAACGTTAGCATTCTAACAGTTAGCATGTGTCAAGTACCAAGTTATATGACCCTGAGGCATTCGGATGCAAAATTGGCTAAAAAAGTTTGCATTCTAACAGTTGGCATGTGTCAAAAACCACATTGTATGATGACTCAGAGGCGTTTGGATGCAAAATTGGCAAGAAAAACGTTAACATGCCAACAGCTAGCATATGTCAAGTACCAAGTTATATGACTCTGAGGCGTATGGATGCAAAATTGGCTAAAAAAAAGTTTGCATGCTAACAGCATGTGTCAAAAATCACATTGTATGACTGTGGCGTTCGGATGCAAAATTGGCTAAAAAAGTTTGCATGCTAACAGTTGGCATGTATCAAAAACCACAATTGTATTACTCTGAGGCGTTCGGATACAAAATTGGCAGGAAAAACGTTAGCATGTGTCAAGTGCCAAGTTATATGACCCTGAGGCGTTCAGATGCAAAATTGGCTAAAAAAAAAGCTAGCATGCTAACAGTTAGCATGTGTCAAGTACCGTGACCATGGGTCGTTCGGATGCAAAATTGGCAAAAAAAAAAAAAAAAAAAAAAAAAAAGCTAGCATGCTAACAGTTAGCATGTGTCAAGTACCAAGTTATATGACCCTGAGGCGTTTGGATGCAAAATTGACAAGAAAAACGTTAGCATTCTAACAGTTAGCATGTGTCAAGTACCAAGTTATATGACCCTGAGGCGTTCGGATGCAAAATTGGCTAAAAAAGTTTGCATGCTAACAGTTGGCATGTGTCAAAGACCACATTGTATGATGACTCAGAGGCGTTCGGATGCAAAATTGGCAAGAAAAACGTTAGCATGCCAACAGCTAGCATATGTCAAGTACCAAGTTGTATGACTCTGAGGCGTATGGATGCAAAATTCGCAAAAAAAAAGTTTGCATGCTAACAGCATGTGTCAAAAACCACATTGTATGACTCTGTGGCGTTCGGATGCAAAATTGGCTAAAAAAGTTTGCATGCTAACAGTTGGCATGTGTCAAAAACCACAATTTTATTACTCTGAGGCGTTCGGATACAAAATTGGCAGGAAAAATGTTAGCATGTGTCAAGTGCCAAGTTATATGACCCTGAGGTGTTTGGATGCAAAATTGGCTAAACATTTTTGCATGCTAGCAGTTGGCATGTGTGAAAAACCACATTGTATGACTCAGAGGCGTTTGGATGCAAAATTGGCAAGAAAAACGTTAGCATGCCAACAGCTAGCATATGTCAAGTACCAAATTATATGACTCTGAGGTGTTTGGATGCAAAATTGGCAAGAAAAACGTTAGCATTCTAACAGTTAGCATGTGTCAAGTACCAAGTTATATGACCCTGAGGCGTTCGGATGCAAAATTGGCTAAAAAAGTTTGCATGCTAACAGTTGGCTTGTGTCAAAAACCACATTATATGACTCAGAGGCATTTGGATGCAAAATTGGCAAGAAAAACGTTAGCATGCTAACAGTTAGCATGTGTCAAGTACCAAGTTATATGACCCTGAGGCGTTTGGATGCAAAATTGGCACAAAAAAAAGTTAGCATGCTAACAGCATGTGTCAAAAACCACACTGTATGACTCTGTGGCGTTCGGATGCAAAATTGGCTAAACAAGTTTGCATGCTAACAGTTGGCATGTGTCAAAAACCCCAATTTTATTATTCTGAGGCGTTCGGATACAAAATTGGCAGAAAAAACGTTAGCATGTGTCAAGTGCCAAGTTATATGACCCAGAGGCGTTCAGATGCAAAATTGGCAAAAAAAAAAAAAAAAAGCTAGCATGCTAACAGTTAGCATGTGTCAAGTACCGTGACCCTGGGTCGTTCGGATGCAAAATTGGCTAAAAAAAAAAAAAGCTAGCATGCTAACAGTTAGCATGTGTCAAGTACCGTGACCGGGATCGTTCGGATGCAAAATTGGCAACAACAAAAAAAAGCTAGCATGCTAACAGTTAGCATGTGTCAAGTACCAAGTTATATGACCCTGAGGCGTTCGGATGCAAAATTGGCAAAAAAAAAGTTTGCATGCTAACAGCATGTGTCAAAAACCACATTGTATGACTCTGTGGCGTTCGGATGCAAAATTGGCTAAAAAAGTTTGCATGCTAACAGTTGGCATGTGTCAAAAACCACAATTGTATTACTCTGAGGCGTTCGGATACAAAATTGGCAGGAAAAACGTTAGCATGTGTCAAGTGCCAAGTTTTATGACCCTTAGGTGTTTGGATGCAAAATTGGCTAAATTTTTTTGCATGCTAACAGTTGGCATGTGTGAAAAACCACATTGTATGACTCAGAGGCGTTTGGATGCAAAATTGGCAAGAAAAACGTTAGCATGCCAACAGCTAGCATATGTCAAGTACCAAGTTATATGACCCTGAGGCGTTCGGATGCAAAATTGGCTAAAAAAGTTTGCATGCTAACAGTTGGCATGTGTCAAAAACCACATTATATGACTCCGAGGCTTTTGGATGCAAAATTGGCAAGAAAAACGTTAGCATGCCAACAGCTAGCATAGTCAAGTACCAAGTTATATGACCCTGAGGCGTTTGGATGGAAAATTGGCTAAAAAAGTTTGCATGCTAACAGTTGGCATGTGTCAAAAACCACAATTTTATTACTCTGAGGCGTTCGGATACAAAGTTGGCAGGAAAAACGTTAGCATGTGTCAAGTGCCAAGTTATATGACCCTGAGGCGTTCAGATGCAAAATTGGCAAAAAAAAAAAGCTAGCATGCTAACAGTTAGCATGTGTCAAGTATCGTGATCCTGGGTCGTTCGGATGCAAAATTGGCAACAAAAAAAAAAGCTAGCATGCTAACAGTTGGCATGTGTCAAAAACCACAATTTTATTACTCCGAGGCGTTCGGATACAAAATTGGCAGGAAAAACGTTAGCATTTGTCAAGTGCCAAGTTATATGACCCTGAGGCGTTCAGATGCAAAATTGGCAACAACAAAAAAAAGCTAGCATGCTAACAGTTAGCATGTGTCAAGTACCGTGACCATGGGTCGTTCGGATGCAAAATTGGCACAAAAAAAAAAGAAGCTAGCATGCTAACAGTTAGCATGTGTCAAGTACCAAGTTATATGACCCTTAGGGCGTTCGGATGCAAAATTGGCTAAAAAAAAGTTAGCATGCTAACACTTAGCATGTGTCAAGTACCGTGACCCTGGGTCGTTCGGATGCAAAATTGGCTAAAAAAGTTTGCATTCTTATGTAGTAATGTTGCCTGAGGCTGAGCCAATCAGTGTCCACAATACTGAACAGCACTCTTTAAATTGTTTTGACCTCGCTTAGTTGCCGATACTACTGTAATATTGATATTTTTACTTCATTTAGTTATTTATTTGCTTAAATGCAAAATTTAGGGCAGAATTACGTAGAGTTTGCTTTGATACCACAAAGCTAAGATATAGGCCAAAAGGTGAACCAGGAATAAGTGGATAGAAAGTGGTTTTCGTTCCCACGTCTGGGCACTACTCTTTTTTTGCAATTTTTGCATAGACAATGCCATTGTGGACATTAAGTTAAAAGTTCTCCGCAAAATATCCTGGCGTTTTTTTTTTTTTTTTTAGAGCTATAAATGTATAAAAATAGGAATTACAAAAAACGAAAATCTTATGCAGCTGTTTTTTCTTGTAAATGTATTTACATTCATTCTGGAAACAGAATCTCTCTCACAAATTGACATTAATACATATACCGTATTTTTCGGAGTATAAGTCGCACCGGAGTATAAGTCCCACCTGCCGAAAATGCATAATAAAGAAGGAAAAAAATATATATATAAGTCGCACTGGAGCCCGGCCAAACTATGAAAAAAAACTGCGACTTATAGTCCGAAAAACACGGTACCTAACATTTGAGACAAGTATTTTAGCATTGGTATACTTTAATTTGAATTTAAACCATGGAACATACAAAAAGAAATGAAAAAAACACTTCAAAATAAGTGAATAGCAACCTGTACAATTAAACATACACATGGTACATTTTGCTAAACAATGATGTTTTATACATTAAAAATTTCAGTAGATACTGTGTTATAAGAGGAAGTAAAAAATAAAATAAAGAACACTTTGGCCCAAAATGGCTAAAATCAATCAAAATATCGAATAATGCCGAAAAATGGAAATACAACAAAAACTGCATTGCAGTTAAGAATCTGTACACAATATGGTACAAAACAATATTTACATGAACAAAACAATGTGTTGTCACAGCAGGTCTTGAGTATTTAAAAAAAAATCATTTTCTTTATTATTTTGTCTTAACTTTGCACATTGTTAAAGCCATATCTCAAGAATTCTTTGAAAGATTTTCCTCAAAATTTGGCACAAACTCAAACTATGATTATTATAATTTTTTTGAGGTCAAGTGCACTGTAACCTCACATTCTATTTTTAAAGTATTTAACTTAAGTAACTAAAAAAAAAATAAAAAAAATAGTAAAATACTCTGAGGGATTTTTCTCAAATGGGGCAAAAACTAAATTTTTTTATTAGAACTAACTGATTAAGTGTGACTTTGCGTATTCTGAAGGAGGAAGACATTGTTCATCCCTTAGCTATCACTATCTTCAGAGCCTTCTTCCCATGTGCTTTTACCCTCTGTTTCCATGGAAATATTGGCACAATTTTGGCACCGACACAAATCAGTACAGGACAGTCTTGCAGACATTCCTCTGTTGCACCTACAGTCCAAGCAATAGCATTGTACCGTTCAAGTGGCACAACAGATTTTGCATCAGACATATTTAAATCATCTGATGTGGGTGGCCAGGGGCACGTCATACTGGGAGAGTCACATAGTAGCTGCTTCAATATCAGTGCTGCACTATAAAGTGTCCTCGTGTTCTCAGTAGTTTGCGGGCCAGCTGTTGTTCTTGCCATGTGTTCAGTGTCACTTTCACCTTGGCTTACTTCAGTTGACTCAGTTGTGTCTGTACCTGATGGATGAGGTAGTCGGTCTATCAGCTTATCTGCAGACAATGTCTCAACAAAAACCAGTTTGCAGATGTTGCGCTTGAAACACCAGTTGGGGAAAGTCCAGAGTCAGCCTTCTCTTTAATTGATCCTGCCTGCAACATAAGAACACAGGGAAAGAGGAGCACAAGGGTGTAAATAAAGATATATTCATACTGAAAAGTATTAGTAGTTTAAAGGCCTACTGAAATGCGATTTTCTTATTTAAACGGGGATAGCAGGTCCATTCTATGTGTCATACTTGATCATTTCGCGATATTGCCATATTTTTGCTGAAAGGATTTAGTAGAGAACATCGACGATAAAGTTCACAACTTTTGGTCGCTGATAAAAAAGTCTTGCCCCTACCGGAAGTAGCAGACGATATGCGCGTGACGTCACAGGTTGTGGAGCTCCTCACATCTGCACATTGTTTACAATCATGGCCACCAGCAGCGAGAGCGATTCGGACCGAGAAAGCGACAATTTCCCCATTAATTTGAGCGAGGATGAAAGATTCGTGGATGAGGAAAGTGAGAGTGAAGGACTAGAGGGCAGTGGGAGCGATTCAGATAGGGAAGATGCTGTGAGAGGCGGGTGGGACCTGATATTCAGCTGGGAATGACTAAAACAGTAAATAAACACAAAACATATAAATACTCTACTAGCCACAACACAACCAGGCTTATATTTAATATGCCACAAATTAATCCTGCATAACAAACACCTCCCCCCTCCCGTCCATATAACCCGCCAATACAACTCAAACACCTGCACAACACACTCAATCCCACAGCCCAAAGTACCGTTCACCTCCCCAAAGTTCATACAGCACATATATTTCCCCAAAGTCCCCAAAGTTACGTACGTGACATGCACATAGCGGCACACACGTACGGGCAAGCGATCAAATGTTTGGAAGCCGCAGCTGCATGCGTACTCACGGTACCGCGTGTGCGTATCCAACTCAAAGTCCTCCTGGTAAGAGTCTCTGTTGTCCCAGTTCTCCACAGGCCAATGGTAAAGCTTGACTGTCATCTTCCGGGAATGTAAACAATGAAACACCGGCTGTGTTATCCAGCACAACAGTCAGGGGGTGCATTCTACGGCGGGGGTGCGTTATCCGGCACAACACCTGCCGCAATACACTGCTTCCCACCTACAGCTTTCTTCTTTGCTGTCTCCATTGTTCATTGAACAAATTGCAAAAGATTCACCAACACAGATGTCCAGAATACTGTGGAATTTTGCGATGAAAACAGACGACTTAATAGCTGGCCACCATGCTGTCCCAAAATGTCCTCTACAATCCGTGACGTCACGTGCTGACATCATCATACCGAGACGTTTTCAGCAGGATCTTTCGCGCAAAATTTAAAATTGCACTTTAGTAAGCTAACTCGGCCGTATTGGCATGTGTTGCAATGTTAAGATTTCATCATTGATATATAAACTATCAGACTGCGTGGTCGGTAGTAGTGGGTTTCAGTAGGCCTTTAAATATACTATCAAAGCCTTTTTTTAAATTATTTATTATTATTTTGATATTTTCCAGCATAAAAGTGTTTTACATCGCTGCCAAAAAAAGCTTCTGTTGTTACCTGTAGTTTGAAGCATCACAATCTTCATGTTTTTGCACCGTGTGTAAAAACATTCCTTGTAGCTGGTTGATTCTCTGCACCTTCTGATTAACAATTATCCTTTGGCGGATGATCCTCTCGCAGAATATGTTGTAGCTGGCATCAAAGGTTGGTTCACTTCTGAAAAGAACACACACACACACACACACACACACACACACACACACACACACACACACACACACACACACACACACACACACACACACACACACACACACACACACACACACACACACACACACACACATTTTATGTGCCAAAGGGTATGCAGTCAAGATTGTAGCTACATACAAACAGCCTTTACAAATGCATCTAAAACAAATGTAATATCGTGGAAAAGTCAATTAAAAAAGTGATTTATTCTACAAACCCTGTTTCCATATAGAATAGAATATATCTTTGTCATTGTACATTGTACAACGAAATTGTAAGCAAAACTCTTTTAGTGCAAATTCATAACACATAAAACCATAAGAACATAGATAAATAGATAAAAATACATAAAATACATAAAAATAGCAAGCACACAGCTCACATTTTGTTCCAAGTGTCAAAAAGTCGGGATTTGTTCCAAGTGTCAAAAAGTCGGGATTTTTTCCAAGAGTCAAAAAGTCGGGATTTGTTCCAAGTGTCAAAAAGTTGGGATTTGTTCCAAGTGTCAAAAAGTCGGGATTTGTTCCAAGTGTCAAAAAGTCAGGATTTGTTCCAAGTGTCAGAAATTCGGGATTTTGTTCCAAGTGACAGAAATTCGGGATATTTTTCCAAGTGTCAGAAATTCGGGATATTTTTCCAAGTGTCAGAAATTCGGGATATTTTTCCAAGTGTCAGAAATTCGGGATAATTTTCCAATTGTCAGAAAGTCGTGATTTTTTCCCAAGTGTCAGAAAGTCGTGATTTTTTCCCAAGTGTCAAAAAGTCGTGATTTTTTTCCAAGTGTCAAAAAGTCGTGATTTTCTCCAAGTGTCAAAAAGTCGTGATTTTCTCCAAATGTCAAAAAGTCGGGATTTTTTCCAAGTGTCAAAAAGCCTGGATTTTTTTTCCCCGAGTGTCAAAAAGTCGTGATTTTTTCCCCGAGTGTCAAAAATTCTGGATTTTTTCCCGAGTGTCAAAAAGCCTGGCATTTTCCCCAAGTGTCAAAAAGCTTGGATTTTTTCCCGAGTGTCAAAAAGCCTGGATTTTTTCCCAAGTGTCAAAAAGCCTGGCATTTTCCCCAAGTGTCAAAAAGCCTGGATTTTTTCCCCAAGTGTCAAAAAGTCTGGATTTTTTCCCGAGTGTCAAAAAGTCTGGATTTTTTCCCGAGTGTCAAAAAGTCTGGATTTTTTCCCGAGTGTCAAAAAGTCTGGATTTTTTCCCGAGTGTCAAAAAGTCTGGATTTTTTCCTGAGTGTCAAAAAGCCTGGATTTTTCCCCGAGTGTCAAAAAGCCTGGATTTTTCCCCGAGTGTCAAAAAGTCTGGATTTTTTCCCGAGTTTTAAAAAGCCTGGATTTTTCTCCAAGTGTCAAAAAGTCTGGATTTTTTCTAAATTTTAAAAAAATCTGGATTTTTTTCCCGAGTGTCAAAAAGCCTGGGTTTTTCCCCGAGTGTCAAAAAGTCTGGATTTTTTCCCAGGTGTCAAAAAGCCTGGATTTTTTTCCCGAGTGTCAAAAAGCCTGGATTTTTTCCCGAGTGTCAAAAAGTCTGGATTTTTTCCCGAGTGTCAAAAAGTCAGGATTTTTTCCCCCAGTGTCAAAAAGTCAGGATTCTTCCCCAAATGTCAAAAAGTCTGGATTTTTCTCCAAGTGTCAAAAAGTCTGGATTTTTTCCCAAGTGTCAAAAAGTCTGCATTTTTCCCCAAATGTCAAAAAGTCTGCATTTTCCCCCAAGTGTAAAAAAGCCTGGATTTTTTCCCAAGTGTCAAAAAGCCTGGATTTTTTCTTAAGTGTCAAAAAGCCTGGATTTTTTCCCAAGTGTCAAAAAGTCTGGATTTTTTCCCAAGTGTCAAAAAGTCTGGATTTTTTCAAAGTGTCAAAAAGTCTGGATTTTTTCAAAGTGTCAAAAAGTCTGGATTTTTGTCAAGTGTCAAAAAGTCTCTGACATTTAGAAAAAAGCCAGACTTTTTGACACTTGACAAAAATCCAGACTTTTTGACACTTTGAAAAAATCCAGACTTTTTGACACTTTGGAAAAATCCCAACTTTCTGATATTTAGAAAAAATCCAAAGTTGGGATTTTTTCTAAGTGTCAAAAAGTCTGGTTTTATTGTATGTGGAAAAAGTAACATTGCGCTTCAACACATCAAACGTTACCACCATTGCTACATTGTTTCGGAAGCCTACAAAGACGCTTTTTGCTGAAAAAGCTGCCTCAAAAAGCGCCCTTTTGTTTGTTGTCGTAGCGAGCATCCATCTTGACTCCTTCTCACCAAGAGCTGACTGCAATCGTCGTTTAAGAGCATTATTTTAGCAAACGTGCCAACGCAGCGTACTCTGCTGCGTTAAACACTCGGCGGCCGCTCATCGCTAATCCAGTGGCGCTGAAAACCACAGCAAACATTTTCGCGGGTGTTTTACAAAGGCTCACTTTGTGGACGAGCCCAGAAAGTGTTGGACAGCAACGCCGCTTCAGCGGTGCGAGTGGATGTACGACGCGACGTCCTGGCGTGGAGGACACGCTTGCTTGTGGAGGAACTAATGAAGACAGATTTGGAGGGAAAAGTCCTGGACGGGAGCGACGTGTGAGGGAGGAAAACGTCACGTTGTGTTTGTGCAGTTTTTCCACCCACGCTTCAATTCTTTATTTATATTTATTACACACAGAGAGGACACTTTTATATGAAACGCATCTCGTGCCGACAAGGACAAATGATTGTTTTCTTCCCGCGGACCTTTTGTGTTTTGCACAAGACCGCTATTTCTTTCCAAAATGTGAAACTCTAACTAAAGAAATAAACAAAAAAATCCCCAAGAAAATTCCCTGTTCTACAAGCAAATTTGTTACTGGAAAAAAAAGACAAAACAAACGTCCACTGTGGTGGACATGTGTTTTCTGTAACAGGGCTATTTATTTCCAAAACGTGTAACTCTGACCAAAGAAATCGACAAAAAAATCCCCAAGACATATGTTATGCATACCAATTTGTTTCCAAAATTTGTAACTGAAGATATACACAAATATCCACTGTGGTGGACGTTTGTGTTTTCTGTAACAGGGCTATTTATTTCCAAAATGTGTAACTCTGACCAAAGAAATCGACAAAAAAATCCCCAAGACATATGTTATGCATACCAATTTGTTTCCAAAATTTGTAACTGAAGATACAGACAAATGTCTACTGTGGTGGACGTTTTCTGTAGTAGGGCTATATCTTTCCAAAATGCGTAACTCTGACTTAAGAGATCGACAAAAAAACAAGAAAAATCCCTATAATGCAAACACATTTATTTCCAAGATTTGTAACCGAAGAAATAGACTAATATCCACTGTGGTGGACATGTGTTTTCTGTAAAAGGGCTATTTCCAAAATGTGTAACTCTGACCAAAGAAATCGACAGAAAATCCCCAAGACATATCCCTGTTATGCAAACAAATTTGTTTCCAAAATTTGTAACTGAAGAAATACACGAATATCCACTGTGGTGGACGTTTGTGTTTTTTGTAATAGGGCTATTTATTTTCAAAATGTGTAACCGAAAAAAAAGACTCATCAAATGTCCACTGTGGTGGACGTTTGTGTTTTCTGTAATACAGCTATTTGCAAAATGTGTAACTCAGACTAAAGAAATCGACAAAAAATCCTCAAGAAAATTCCCTGTTCTACAAACAAATTTGTAACTGAAAAAAAAAAAAAAGACAAAACAAACGTCCACTGTGGTGGACATGTGTTTTCTGTAACAGGGCTATTTATTTCCAAAATGTGTAACTCTGACCAAAGAAATCGACAAAAACTAAGAAATATCGCTGTAATGCAAACCAATTTGTTTTCCAAAATTTGTAACTGATGATATAGACAAATGTCCAGTGTGGTGGACGTTTTCTGTAATGGGGCTATATTTTTCCAAAATGTGTAACTCTGACTTAAGAAATCAACAAAAAAACAAGAAAAATCCCTGTAATGCAAACAAATTTATTTCCAAAATTTGTAACCGAAGAAATAGACTAATATCCACTGTGGTGGACATTTGTGTTTTCTGTAAAAGGGCTATTTCTTTCCAAAATGTGTATCTCTGACCAAAGAAATCGACAGAAAATCCCCAAGACATGTCCCTGTTATGCAAACAAATTTGTTTCCAAAATTTGTAACTGAAGAAATACACGAATATCCACTGTGGTGGACATTTGTGTTTTTTGTAATAGGGCTATTTATTTTCAAAATGTGTGAAGAAAAAGACAAATCAAATGTCCACTGTGGTGGACGTTTGTGTTTTCTGTAATAGGGCTATATTTTTTTCCCCCAGATGTGTAACTCTGACCAAAGAAATTCACAAAAAACAAGAAATATCCCTGTTATACGAACAAATGTATTTCTAAAATTTGTAGCTGAAGAAATAGAACAAAAAATGTCCAATGCGGTGGACGTTTGTGTTTTCTGTAATACAGCTATTTGCAAAATGTGTAACTTAGACTAAAGAAATCGACAAAAGAATCCCCAAGAAAATTCCCTGTCCTACAAACAAATTTGTAACTGAAAAAAAAAAAGACAAAACAAACGTCCACTGTGGTGGACATGTGTTTTATGTAACAGGGCTATTTATTTCCAAAATGTGTAACTCTGACCAAAAAAATCGACAAAAACTAAGAAATATCTCTGTTATGCAAACCAATTTTTTTCCAAAATTTGTAACTGAAGTTATAGACAAATGTCCACTGTGGTGGACGTTTTGTGTAATGGGGATATATCTTTCCAAAATGTGTAACTCTGACCAGAGAAATCGACAAAAACTAAGAAATATCTCTGTTATGCAAACCAATTTTTTTCCAAAATTTGTAACTGAAGTTATAGACAAATGTCCACTGTGGTGGACGTTTTGTGTAATGGGGATATATCTTTCCAAAATGTGTAACTCTGACCAGAGAAATCGACAAAAACTAAGAAATATCTCTGTTATGCAAACCAATTTGTTTTCCAAAATTTGTAACTGATGATATGGACAAATGTCCAGTGTGGTGGACGTTTTCTGTAATGGGGCTATATCTTTCCAAAATGTGTAACTCTGACTTAAGAGATCGACAAAAAAACTAAGAAAAAACCCTGTAATGCAAACAAATTTATTTCCAAAATTTGTAACCGAAGAAATAGACTAATATCCACTGTGGTGGACATTTGTGTTTTCTGTAAAAGGGCTATTTCTTTCCAAAATGTGTAACTCTGACCAAAGAAATCGACAGAAAATCCCCAAGACATATCCCTGTTTTGCAAACAAATTTGTTTCCAAAATTTGTAACTGAAGAAATACACGAATATCCACTGTGGTGGAAGTTTGTGTTTTTTGTAATAGGGCTATTTATTTTCAAAATGTGCAACTGAAGAAAAAGACAAATCAAATGGCCACTGTGGTGGACGTTTGGGTTTTCTGTTAAAGGGCTATATTTTTTCCCCCAGATGTGTAACTCTGACCAAAGAAATTCACAAAAAACTACAAATATTCCTGTTATACGAACATATGTATTTCTAAAATTTGTAGCTGAAGAAATAAAATAAAAAAATGTCCAATGCGGTGGACGTTTGTGTTTTCTGTAATACAGCTATTTGCAAAATGTGTAACTCAGACTAAAGAAGTCGACAAAAAGCAAGAAATATCACTGTAATGAATACAAATGTATTTGCAAAATGTGTAACTCGGACTAAAGAAATCGACAAAAAAATCCCCAAGAAAATTCTCTGTCCTACAAACAAATTTGTAACTGAAAAAAAAAAAAAGACAAAACAAACGTCCACTGTGGTGGACATGTGTTTTCTGTAACAGGGCTATTTATTTCCAAAATGTGTAACTCTGACCAAAGAAATCGACAAAAACTAAGAAATATCTCTGCTATGCAAACCAATTTGTTTCCAAAATTTGGAACTGAAGGTATAGACAAATGTCCACTGTGGTGGACGTTTTCTGTAATGGGGCTTTATCTTTCCAAAATGTGTAACTCTGACAAAAGAAATCGACCAAAACTAAGAAATATCTCTGCTATGCAAACCAATTTGTTTCCAAAATTTGTAACCGATGATATCGACAAATGTCCAGTGTGGTGGACGTTTTCTGTAATGGGGCTATATCTTTCGAAAATGTGTAACTCTGACTTAAGAAATCGACAAAAAAAACAAGAAAAATCCCTGTAATGCAAACAAATGTATTTCCAAAATTTGTAACCGAAGAAATAGACTAAAATCCACTGTGGTGGACATTTGTGTTTTCTGTAAAAGGGCTATTTCTTTCCAAAATGTGTAACTCTGACCAAAGAAATCGACAGAAAATCCCCAAGACATATCCCTGTTATGCAAACAAATTTGTTTCCAAAATTTGTAACTGAAGAAATACACAAATATCCACTGTGATGGACGTTTGTGTTTTTTGTAATAGGGCTATTTATTTTCAAAATGTGTGAAGAAAAAGACAAATCAAATGTCCACTGTGGTGGACGTTTGTGTTTTCTGTAATAGGGCTATATTTTTTGTTCCCCAGATGTGTAACTCTGACCAAAGAAAATCACAAAAAACAACAAATATTCCTGTTATACGAACAAATGTAGTTCTAAAATTTGTAGCTGAAGAAATAGAAAAAAAAAATGTCCACTGCGGTGGACGTTTGTGTTTTCTGTAATACAGCTATTTGCAAAATGTGTAACTCAGACTAAAGAAGTCGACAAAAAGCAAGAAATATCACTGTAATGAATACAAATGTATTTGCAAAATGTGTAACTCGGACTAAAGAAATCGACAAAAAAATCCCCAAGAAAATTCCCAGTCCTACAAACAAATTTGTAACTGAAAGAAAAAAAAGACAAAACAAACGTCCACTGTGGTGGACATGTGTTTTATGTAACAGGGCTATTTATTTCCAAAATGTGTAACTGACAAAAGAAATCGACCAAAACTAAGAAATATCTCTGCTATGCAAACCAATTTGTTTCCAAAAATTGTAACTGATGATATAGACAAATGTCCACTGTGGTGGACGTTTTCTGTAATGGGGCTTTATCTTTCCAAAATGTGTAACTCTGACAAAAGAAATCGACCAAAACTAAGAAATATCTCTGCTATGCAAACCAATTTGTTTCCAAAATTTGTAACTGATGATATAGACAAATGTCCAGTGTGGTGGACGTTTTCTGTAATGGGGCTATATCTTTCGAAAATGTGTAACTCTGACTTAAGAAATCGACAAAAAAACCCAAGAAAAATCCCTGTAATGCAAACAAATTTATTTCCAAAATTTGTAACCGAAGAAATAGACTAATATCCACTGTGGTGGACATTTGTGTTTTCTGTAAAAGGGCTATTTCTTTCCAAAATGTGTATCTCTGACCAAAGAAATCGACAGAAAATCCCCAAGACATATCCAAACAAATTTGTTTCCAAAATTTGTAACTGAAGAAGCACACAAATATCCACTGTGGTGGACGTTTGTGTTTTTTGTAATAGGGCTATTTATTTTCAAAATGTGTAACTGAAGAAAAAGACAAATCAAATGTCCACTGTGGTGGACGTTTGGGTTTTCTGTTAAAGGGCTATATTTTTTTCCCCCAGATGTGTAACTCTGACCAAAGAAAATCACAAAAAACAACAAATATTCCTGTTATACGAACAAATTTATTTCTAAAATTTGTAGCTGAAGAAATAGAAGAAAAAAAATGTCCAATGCGGTGGACGTTTGTGTTTTCTGTAATACAGCTATTTGCAAAATGTGTAACTCAGACTAAAGAAGTCGACAAAAAGCAAGAAATTGTTACGATCCGCTGCCCGGATCAGAGTTTGTTTGTTTGTGTCACGTGTTTTCAGCACCTTGAGTTTAGTTTGTTTCTGTTGCCATGACGGCAGATTGTGTGCACCTGCCTCTGGTTAGTGTTCGGGACGCGCACCTGTTGCCCGGGCGCTAATCAGAGGGCTATTTAGTCTTTGCTCTGGCCTCACTCTGTCTGGCTTCGTAGTTTGTTCCCATACAACTGTTAACGACTATTTTGATTCTGCTAGCTTTTCACGCTATGCTATTTTTTCCTGCTAGCTCCCACGCTAGTCCTTTTGTTTTGCCTTTTGTGCTACATGCATGTTTTTTGTTTATCCATCATATGATTTATATTTAAAATAAATCATTTTCCTACCTGCAAGCTGTGTCGGAAGCCGTCTGCATCCTTGGGAGAACCACACCCGCATCCCTATGCGACCAAGTCGTTTCAGAAATATCACTGTAATGAATACAAATGCATTTGCAAAATGTGTAACTGAAGAAAACGACATAGTGTTTACTGTGGTGGATGTGTTTTCTGTAATAGGGCTTTGTATTGCTATGTATTGCATAAATATGTAACTCTGACTTAAGAAATCGACAAAAAACTAATAATATCCCTGTAATGAATACAAATACAGTATATTTCCTAAATTTGTAACTGAACAAAAACACAAATCAAACTTGTACTGTGGTGGACGTGTTTTCTGTAATAGGGCTATATTTTTCCAAAAGGTGTAACTCTGACTTAAAAGAAAAAATCCCTGTAATGTAAACAAATGTGTTTCCAAAAGTTGTAACCACAGAAATAGACTAATATCCACTGTGGTGGACATTAGTGTTTTCTGTAATAGCACTATTTATTTGAAAAATGTGTAACTCTGACCAAAGAAATCGATAAAAAAAATCCCCAAGACATGTGTTATGCAAACAAATTTGTTTCCAAAATTTGTAACTGAAGAAATACACAAATATCCACTGTGGTGGACGTTTGTGCTTTCTGTAATAGGGCTATTTATTTTCAAAATGTGTAACTCTGACCAAAGAAATCGACAAAAACTAAGAAATATTGCTGTTATGAAAACCAATTTGTTTTCAAAATTTGTAACTGAAGAAATAGACAAAACAAACGTCCACCGTGGTGGACATGTGTTTTCTGTAATAGGGCTATTCATGTGTAACTGAAGAAAAAAGACAAATCAATTGTCCACTGTGGTGGACGTTTGTGTTTTCTGTAATAGGGCTAGATTTTTTTTTACAGAAGAAATTGACAAAAACAAAAAAAAACATCCATGTTATGCGAACAAGTGTATTTCTAAAATTTGTAGCAGAAAAAAATAGACTAAACAAATGTCCACTGCGGTGGACGTTTGTGTTTTCTGTTCTAAGGCTATTTCCAAAATGTGTAACTCTGACGAAAGAAATTCACAAAAAAAACAATAATATATATATTTTTTGTAATAGGGGTATTTATTTCCAAAATGTGGAACTGACTTAAGAAAATGACAAAAAACAAGAAATATCCCTGCAATGAATACACATGTATTTCCAAAATCTGTAACTGAAGAAAAAGACAAAACAAATGTCCACTGTGGTGGATGTGTGTTTTCTGTAATAGCGCTATTTGTAAAATGTGTATCTCTGACCAAAGAAGTCGACAATAAACAGTAGATATCACTGTAATGAATACAAATGTATTTCCAAAATTTGTAACTGAAGAAAAAGACAAGTCAAATGTGTACTGTGGTGGCCGTGTGTTTTCTGTAATAGGGCTATTTTTTTTTTCAAAATGTGTAACTCTGACCAAAGAAATTGACAAAAAAACAAGAAGAATCCATGATATGCAAACAAATTTGTTTCCAAAATTTATAACAGAAGAAATAGACAAATATCCACTGTGGTTGACATTTTATGTTTTCTGTAATAGGGATATTTATTTTCAAAATGTGTAACTCTGACCAAAGAAATCGACAAAAACCAAGAAATATTCCTGTCATGCAAACTAATGTATTTTCAAAATTTGTAAGTAAAGAAATGGACAAAACAAATGTCCACTGTGGTGGATGTGTGTTTCAGTAATAGAGCTATTTGTAAAATGTGTATCTCTGACCAAAGAAGTCAACAAAAAACAGTAGATATCACTGTAATGAATACAAATGTATTTCCAAAATTTGTAACAGAAGAAAAAAACAAATCAAATGTGTACTGTGGTGGATGTGTTTTCGGTAATAAGGCTATTTATTTCATAAATGTGTAACTCTGACTTAAGAAATCGACAAAAAACTAATAATATCCCTGTAATGAATACAAATATATTTCCAAAATTTGTAACTCAAGAAAAAGACAAATCAAACTTGTACTGTGGTGGACGTGTTTTCTGTAATAGGGCTATTTCTTTCCAAAATGCGTAACTCTGACTTAAGAAATCGACTAAAAAACAAGAAAAATCCCTGTAATGCAAACAAATGTATTTCCAAAATACGTAACCGAAGAAATAGACAAATATCCACTGTGGTGGACATTAGTGTTTTCTGTAATAGGGCTATTTATTTGAAAAATGTGTAACTCTGACCAAAGAAATCGACAAAAAATCCCCAAGATATGTGTTATGCCAGCGTTTCTCAAAGTGTGGGGCGCGCCCCACTGGTGGGGAATAGAGACATGACAGGTGGGGCGCGAGGAACGGGAGGAAATTTCACTTTAAATTTTTTTTTTTAATTATTATATTCTTAGATTCTTTTTTTTACTATGCTTTCATTTTCTATACACACTGTAAATCACTTTGTGATTCTGTCTGTGAAATCCGCTATATAAATAAATGGAAATTACCGGTACTTATTTTTACTGTAGGCTTTATATTTCTCGGTACGAGCGAAAGTTTGACAGACATAGCAACAGTAACTAATGGGGGCGGGGCTAAGCGGAACAAACTTTCGTGCGGATGGGTAGCAGGCTAATGTGTGGATCACAATTACACAAATATATACATTTGTGACTCGCACCTCAAAGGTCGTCGAGCCAGAGCCAGCGCCTGCAGAGAAACAAAAATCTGACGGGCACACACTGTCATTCACCGGGAAGCACTCGCGTCAAGGCAGCTCAGCCCCGAACTCAATGAGGTTTTAACATGTTGTGAGCGCGGTAAATTTGATCAAAACACGACCACTGAAAGCGCGACTGTTCTCTGCACTGTGTGAGGAAATGGGAGCTGATCATACAGCCGTGCTGTTTCACAGTGAAGCAAGGTGGCTCTCCTGGGGGAAAGTGCTGTCACTTGCCCTGTCTTGCCAAATGCATAGCTCCTCCTTTTTTTTTTGCAAAGATTGCAAAGTGGCACTTTTATTGTATTTATTATTGAACTTAATGCAAGTTATTTGATTTATTATTGAACTTGATGCAAGTTATAACACTTTTTTTGATTTATTATTGAACTTGATGCAAGTTATAACACTTTTTTGATTTATTATTGAACTTGATGCAAGTTATAACACTTTTTTTGATTTATTATTGAACTTGATGCAAGTTATAACACTTTTTTTGATTTGTTATTGAACTTGATGCAAGTTATTTGATTTATTATTGAACTTGATGCAAGTTATAACACTTTTATTTGATTTATTATTGAACTTGATGCAAGTTATAACACTTTTTTTTATTATTGAACTTGATGCAAGTTATAACAATTTTGTTTTATTTATTATTGAACTTAATGCAAGTTATTTGATTTATTATTGAACTTGATGCAAGTTATAACACCTTTTTTGATTTATTATTGAACTTGATGCAAGTTATAACACTTTTTTGATTTATTATTGAACTTGATGCAAGTTATAACACTTTTTTTGATTTATTATTGAACTTGATGCACGTTATAACACTTTTGTTTTATTTGTTATTGAACTTGATGCAAGTTATTTGATTTATTATTGAACTTGATGCAAGTTATAACACTTTTATTTGATTTATTATTGAACTTGATGCAAGTTATAACACTTTTTTTTATTATTGAACTTGATGCAAGTTATAACAATTTTGTTTTATTTATTATTGAACTTGATGCAAGTTATAACACTTTTTTTGATTTATTATTGAACTTGATGCAAGTTATTTGATTTATTATTGAACTTGATGCAAGTTATAACACTTTTTTTGATTTATTATTGAACGTGATGCAAGTTATAACACTTTTTTTGATTTATTATTGAACTTGATGCAAGTTATAACACTTTTTTGATTTATTATTGAACTTGATGCAAGTTATAACACTTTTTGATTTATTATTGAACTTGATGCAAGTTATAACACTTTTATTTGATTTATTATTGAACTTGATGCAAGTTATAACACTTTTTTTTATTTATTATTGAACGTGATGCAAGTTATAACACTTTTTTTGATTTATTATTGAACTTGATGCAAGTCATAACAGTTTTTTTGATTTATTATTGAACGTGATGCAAGTTATAACACTTTTTTTGATTTATTATTGAACTTGATGCAAGTTATAACACTTTTGTTTTATTTATGATTGAACTTGATGGAAGTTATTTTATTTATTATTGAACTTGATGCAAGTTATACCACAGCTGCACAGTTATTTTATTTATTATTGAACTTAATGTTATTTTGTTATTGAGTTCGAATGTATACAACTTGATGTTCAATAAATTTGAAAATGTTAAAGCTTGGCATTAGCGCTCTGTTGGGGCGATGGGGGCAGGTGGGGCTTGAAAACTCCCCCTTGTCCAAAGTGGGGGATGACAAAAAAAGTTTGAGAACCACTGTGTTATACAAACAAATTTGTTTCCAAAATTTGTAACTGAAGAAATACACAAATATCCACTGTGGTGGACGTTTGTGTTTTCTGTAATAGGGCTATTTATTTTCAAAATGTGCAACTGTGACCAAAGAAATCGACAAAAAATCCCCAAGACATGTGTTATGCAAACCAATTTGTTTCCAAAATTTGTAACTGAAGAAATACACAAATATCCACTGTGGTGGACGTTTGTGTTTTCTGTAATAGGGCTATTTATTTTCAAAATGTGTAACTTTGACCAAAGAAATCGACAAAAACTAAGAAATATGTCTGTTATGCAAACTAATGTGTTTCCAAAATTTGTAACTAAGGAAATAGACAAAACAAACGTCCACCGTGGTGGACATGTGTTTTCTGTAATAGGGCTATTTATGTGTAACTGAAGAAAAAAGACAAATCAATTGTCCACTGTGGTGGACGTTTGTGTTTTTTGTAATAGGGCTGGATTTTTTTTTACAAAAGAAATTGACAGAAACAAAAAAACATCCATGTTATGCGAACAAGTGTATTTCTAAAATTTGTAGCAGAAAAAAATAGACTAAACAAATGTCCACTGCGGTGGACGTTTGTGTTTTCTGTTCTAAGACTATTTCCAAAATGTGTAACTCTGACGAAAGAAATTGACAAAAAAAACAATAATATATATATTTTTTGTAATAGGGGTATTTATTTCCAAAATGTGAAACTGACTTAAGAAAATGACAAAAAACAAGAAATATCCCTGCAATGAATACACATGTATTTCCAAAATCTGTAACTGAAGAAAAAGACAAAACAAATGTCCACTGTGGTGGATGTGTGTTTCAGTAATAGAGCTATTTGTAAAATGTGTATCTCTGACCAAAGAAGTCGACAAAAAACAGTAGATATCACTGTAATGAATACAAATGTATTTCCAAAATGTGTAACTGAAGAAAAAGACAAGTCAAATGTGTACTGTGGTGGACGTGTGTTTTCTGTAATAGGGTTATTTTTTTTTTTCAAAATGTGTAACTCTGACCAAAGAAATTGACAAAAAAACAAGAAGAATCCATGTTATGCAAATATATTGGTTTCCAAAATGTATAACAGAAGAAATAGACAAATATCCACTGTGGTTGACATTTTATGTTTTCCGTAATAGGGATATTTATTTTCAAAATGTGTAACTCTGACCAAAGAAATCGACAAAAACCGAGAAATATTCCTGTCATGCAAACTAATGAATTTTCAAAATTTGTAAGTAAAGAAATGGACAAAACAAATGTCAACTGTGGTGGATGTTTGTTTTTTGTCATTGGGCTATTTATCTCCAAAATGTGTAACTCTAACCCAGGGGTCGGGAACCTTTTTGGCTGAGAGAGTCATGAAAGTCAAATATTTTAAAATGTATTTACGTGAGAGCCATATAATATTTTTTTAACACTAAATACAACTAAATGCGTGCATTTTTAAGTAAGACCAACATTTTTAGAGTATAATAAGTCTCTTATTCTTTTTAATAACATTGTTATTCTGAAGTTAACCAATAATAAATAAAATACTTCTTACCATTAATGCGACTTCTTGAACAGATGCGGTAGAAAACGGATGAATGCATTAAAATGCATGAGAATGTTTTATATTTTGTACGTTATTTTTAACTCTGTGATTACCAGCGGAATTATTCATTACTTATCGTGTTAAGCAATGTCAGCTAAGATTTATCTGAGAGCCAGATGCAGACATCAAAAGAGCCACATCTGGCTCTAGAGCCATAGGTTCCCTACCCCTGCTCTAACCAAAGAAATCGACAAAAAACAGTAAATATCCCTAACCCCTAACCCTGTTTATTTCATTCATAAAAAAATCAAAGGAAGAAAAAAAACTAGTCAACATAACATTAAAGCAAATTATGAATGAAAAGGAACAGAACGAAGTTTAAAAATCTGTATCTGCCCCCAACAATTGACTTTCAATGTTGGCGAATACAAAGCCATGTTTTAACTTTACCACAATTCAACCAATAATGAAGAAATAATTTTGCTCAGTCATATATTTTCATCATGACTTTTAATTTGTTAATTTTTGACTGTTCTAAATGTAGATTTATTATAGATCTCAGTTCCTTTCAGATTATAATTACTTTCTCTTTTGAATTGAAATGCTTGAACGTCCAGGGTGAGTGGAGTGTGTGGATGTTGGAGCTGTTCAAATTGGTTGAGAAATGTGGAATATGGAGAGGTTTGTACGTTTGTATATTGCTCATTCATTGTCAATGGGGAGAAAATTACCGGGAATTTGGGGAAAGGGAAAACATGTTTTGCATTCGATATATGTGAAGAACTCCCACCAACACGTCTTCCTATGAGGAAGCAGTGCCTGGGGAGTCTGTGGTGGGCTCTACTATTTCTGGGGCTGAGGTTGCTGAGGTAGTTAAAAAGCTCCTCGATGGCAAGGCCCCGGGGATAGATGAGACCCGCCCGGAGTTCCTTAAGGCTCTGGATGCGGTGGGGCTGTCTTGGTTGACAAGACTCTGCAGCATCGCGTGGACATCGGGGGCTCTTGATTGGCAGACCGGGGTGGTGGTTCCTCTCTTTAAGAAGGGGAACCGGAGGGTGTGCTCTAACTATCGTGGGATCACACTCCTCAGCCTTCCCGGTAAGGTCTATTCAGGTGTACTGGAGAGGAGGCTACGCCGGATAGTCGAACCTCGGATTCAGGAGGAACAGTGTGGTTTTCGTCCTGGTCGTGGAACTGTGGACCAGCTCTATACTCTCGGCAGGGTCCTTGAGGGTGCATGGGAGTTTGCCCAACCAGTCTACATGTATTTTGTGGACTTGGAGAAGGCATTCGATCGTGTCCCTTGGGAAGTCCTGTGGGGAGTGCTCAGGGAGTATGGGGTATCGGACTGTCTGATTGTGGCAGTCCGCTCCCTGTATGATCAGTGCCAGAGCTTGGTCCGCATTGCCGGCAGTAAGTCGGACACGTTTCCAGTGAGGGTTGGACTCCGCCAAGGCTGCCCTTTGTCACCGATTCTGTTCATAACTTTTATGGACAGAATTTCTAGGCGCAGTCAAGGCGTTGAGGGGATCTGGTTTGGTGGCTGCAGGATTAGGTCTCTGCTTTTTGCAGAGGATGTGGTCCTGATGGCTTCATCTGGCCAGGATCTTCAGCTCTCACTGGATCGGTTCGCAGCCGAGTGTGAAGCGACTGGGATGAGAATCAGCACCACCAAGTCCGAGTCCATGGTTCTCGCCCGGAAAAGGGTGGAGTGCCATCTCCGGGTTGGGGAGGAGATCTTGCCCCAAGTGGAGGAGTTCAAGTACCTCGGAGTCTTATTCACGAGTGAGGGAAGAGTGGATCGTGAGATCGACAGGCGGATCGGTGCGGCGTCTTCAGTAATGCGGACGCTGTATTGATCCGTTATGGTGAAGAAGGAGCTGAGCCGGAAGGCAAAGCTCTCAATTTACCGGCCGATCTACGTTCCCATCCTCACCTATGGTCATGAGCTTTGGGTTATGACCGAAAGGACAAGATCACGGGTACAAGCGGCCGAAATGAGTTTCCTCCGCCGGGTGGCGGGGCTCTCCCTTAGAGATAGGGTGAGAAGCTCTGTCATCCGGGGGGAGCTCAAAGTAAAGCCGCTGCTCCTCCACATGGAGAGGAGCCAGATGAGGTGGTTCGGGCATCTGGTCAGGATGCCACCCGAACGCCTCCCTAGGGAGGTGTTTAGGGCACGTCCGACCGGTAGGAGGCCGCGGGGAAGACCCAGGACACGTTGGGAAGACTATGTCTCCCGGCTGGCCTGGGAACGCCTCGGGGTCCCACAGGAAGAGCTGGACGAAGTGGCTGGGGAGAGGGAAGTCTGGGCTTCCCTGCTTAGGCTGCTGCCCCCGCGACCCGACCTCAGATAAGCGGAAGAAGATGGATGGATGGATGTGAAGAACAGTGTGGGTTGGGTATGGGGGGAAATTCCTTATAATTCCAGGTAATCAGGGTATTTTCGGATCCGGGAAACATGCTGGTTTGAATGTCCAGGATGAGTGGAGTGTGTGGATTTTGGAACAGTTCAAATCGGATTAGAAATGTGGGATATGCAGTAGATCAGTGTTTTTCAACCACTGTGCCATGGCACACTAGTGTGCCGTGAGATACAGTCTGGTGTGCCGTGGGAGATTATCTAATTTCATCTATTTGGGTTACAAATATTTTTTGCAAACCAGTAATTATAGTCTGCAAATGATGTGTTGTTGTTGAGTGTCGGTGCTGTCTAGAGCTTGGCAGAGTAACCGTGTAATACTCTTCCATATCAGTAGGTGGCAGCAGGTAGCTAATTGCTTTGTCGATGTCGGAAACAGCGCGAGGCAGCGTGCAGGTAAAAAGGTGTCTAATGCTTAAACCAAAAATAAACAAAAGGTGAGTGCCCCTAAGAAAAGGCATTGAAGCTTAGGGAAGGCTATGCAGAACGAAACTAAAACTGAACTGGCTACAAAGTAAACAAAAACAGAATGCTGGACGACAGCAAAGACTTACTGTGGAGCAATGACGGCGTCCACAGTGTACATCCGAACATCACATAAAAATCAACAATGTCCCCACAAAGAAAGATAAAAACAACTGAAATATTGTTGATTGCTAAAACAAAATAGATGCGGTAAATATCGCTCAAAGGAAGACATAAAACTGCTACAGGAAAATACCAGAAAAAAGAGAAAAAGCCACCAAAATAGGAGCGCAAGACAAGAACAGGAAAACAGCAAAAAACTTCAAATAAGTCACGGAGTGATATGACAGGTGGTGACAGTACACCTACTTTGAGACAAGAGCTATAGTGATGCATGGTTGGTTATGGTTTAAAGCCCATCCATAGAACCTTCCATTTTCTACCGCTTGTCCCTTTCGGGGTCGCGGGGGGTCGCTGTAGCATATCTCAGCTGCATTCGGGCGGTATGGTTTAAAGTCATATCCAACAATTGCGACAACGACTTTTTACCGTCAACTGAGTTTCGTTTTTTAATGATTTCTGCTGGTGGTGTGCCTCTGGATTTTTTTCAACGCAAAAAATGTGCCTTGGCTCAAAAAAGGTTGAAAAACGCTGCAGTAGATTATATATTTCCCATTCATTGTCAATGGGGAGAAAATTTCGGGAAAACCGGGAATTTTGGGAAAGGGTAAACATGTTTTGCAATTGATATATGTGAAGAGCAGTGTGGGTTGATGGTTGAAAAATCGGAATCCGGTAAAAAAAAAAAATGGCGCTAAATTGCGAATTTTGGGCATTGAATACGTCCATTAAAGTTAGTGAGTGTGGCGAAATTATTCTCTGAATTTGACCCATCACCCTTGATCACCCCCTGTGAGGTGAGGGGAGCAGTGAGCAGCAGCGGTGGCTGCGCCCGGGAATCATTTTTGGTGATTTAACCCCCAATTCCAACCCTTGATGCTTAGTCCTAAGAAGGGAGGTAATGGGTCCCATTTTTATAGTCTTTGGTATTACTCAGCCAGGGGTTTTGTACTCACAACCTACCGATCTCAGGGCGGACACTCTAACCACTAGGCCACTGAGTAGATCATTCATTTGAATGGGAATTTCCTAGAAATTTGGGAATTCCGGGAAAACAGGAATTTTTGAAAATATACAGTAGATAATAGAGATGTCCGATAATATCGGACTACCGATATTATCGGCCGATAAAGGCTTTAAAATGTCATATCGGAAATTATCAATATCCGGTTTCAAAATTATTGGTATCGGTTTCAAAAAGTAAAATTTATGACCGTGTTCACGGACATAGGGAGAAGTACAGAGCGGCAATAAACCCTAAAGGCACTGCCTTTGCGTGCCGGCCCACACACACACACAAGTGAATGCAAATGCATACTTGGTCAACAGCCATACAGGTCACACTGAGGGTGGCTGTATAAACAACTTTAACACTGTTACAAATATGCGCCACACTGTGAACCCACACCAAACAAGAATGACAAACACATTTCGGGAGAACATCTGCACCGTAACACAACATCAACACAACAGAACAAATACCCAGAACCCCTTGCAGCGCTAACTCTTCTGGGACCTACCCCTCGCCCCCACCTCAACCTCCTCATGCTCTCTCAGAGAGAGCATGTCCCAAATTCCAAGCTGCTGTTTTGAGGCATGTTAAAAAAAATAATGCACTTTGTGACTTCAATAATAAATACGGCAGTGCCATGTTGCCACTTTTTTCCATAACTTGAGTTGATTTATTTTGGAAAACCTTGTTACATTGTTTAATGCATCCAGCGGGGCATCACAACAAAATTAGGCATAATAATGTTTTAATTCCACGACTGTATATGTCTGTATCGGCAATTAACAATATCGGAATATCAGATATCGGCAAAAATGCCATTATCGGACATCTCTAGTTGTTAATACCACAATTGCCCTAGATCAGGGGTCGGCAACCTTTACCAGTCAAAGAGCCACTTTGACCAGTTTCACAAATTAAAGAAAACAATGGGAGCCGCAAAAATCTTTTGAAATTTAATATGAAATAACACTGCATACAAAGTTTTTTTTTGCTTTCTGCTATGTATAAACCAAGGGTCTCAGACACGCGGCCCACACCTTAATATGAAAATTGAAAGTTAGTGCGGCCCGCGGGTTTTACATGAATGGTGCTTGACAGCGTCATACTTGTCAACTCTCCCGATTTTTCCGGCAGACCTACGAATTTCAAGGCAACTGTTCTCTCGAACGTGCCGTGATGGTACAGCATTTAGCGCCCACTATAACCAGCGTGCCGGCCCAGCCACACATAAACACAACAGAACAAATACCCAGAATCCCATGCAGCCCTAACTCTTCCGGGCTACATTATACACCCCCCCCCCGCTACCAAACCCCGCCCACCTCAACCGATGCACGGGGGGGGGGCTTGATGTGTGAGGGAGCAGGGTTGGGGTGGGGGCGGGGTTTGGTGGTAGCAGGGGTGTATAATGTAGCCCAGAAGAGTCAGGGCTGCATGGGATTCTGGGTATTTGTTCTGTTGTGTTTATGTTGTGTTAAGGTGCAGATGTTCTCCCGAAATGTGTTTGTCATTCTTGTTTGGTTTTGGTTCAAAGTGTGGCGCATTATTAGTAAGAGTGTTAAAGTTGTTTTATATGACCACCGTCAGTGTAACCTGTGTGACTGTTGACCAAGTATGCCTTGCTGTCACTTACGTGTGCAAGCAGAAGATGCATATAACAAGAGGCTGGGCTGGCACGCTGTTAATACAGATTGTAGAGGGCGCTAAATGCTGTACCATCATGGCACGCCCTTATTAATATTGTAAGGGTGAAAATCGGAGAATATTAATCCCGGGAGTTTTCTGCGAGGGGCACTGAAATCTGGAAGTCTCCCGGGAAAATCGGGGGGGTCGGCAAGTATGCAGCTGAGCCGCATCAGAGTGATCAAAGAGCCGCATGCGGCTCCGGAGCCGCGGGTTGCCGACCCCTGTCCTAGATTATATGAATGGGTTGGTGTTGGAATATTTTCGTAACGGTTGAAATATGTATTAACAGTTTGAATTGTAATTGGTATTTCTGAATTCCTGGAATTTTGTGAAAAGTGAATTTTTTACGAAAAAAACATAAAACATACTTGTCCCATTTAAGAGGAATGTTTTGGAGGTGTAATGGACAAAACCGGTTGAAAAATGTGGACTTTGAAAACTTTCCAAGAAGATGTCAAATAGGGCTTTGGAAAACTGGGAATTCTGTGAATTCCTGGTATTATTTTGGACTTGGAAAATGGTAGTTTGATTATGTGGAGTGCGTGGAAGGGTTCGGAAATCTAGAAATTGTGCATGTTTGAAAAAAGCCCATTCATTTTCACCGGAGAAAAAATGATCCGTAAAACCAGGAATCGTGGATAATCTTGCATATTTTTTGGGGAAGCTCACGGTTTACGGTCGGGCCGGACGTTTTGATACTGGAACGGTTCCGATCGGTTGAAAACTGTGGTCTGTGTAGCACGCCAAAGTTTTGCGGCGAAATAATAATAATAGACCGTTTTTTTAGCGTAGATTCGAATCTTTACACATATTTTCTATCTATTGCAGTTGAAATGTCTTCTGCCAAATCAGTCATTCCTGTTGTTGTTGAGTGATAACATCGAAGAACATAAGACGTGTGTCTCCACCTCCGACGTAGACTAATGCCATCGGTGTGGTAAACACTTCTGGAAACACTTTTGGAAATTATCGGTATCCGGTTTCAAAATTATCGGTATCTGTTTCAAAAAGTAAAATTTATGACCGTGTATACGGACATAGGGAGAAGTACAGAGCGGCAATAAACCCTAAAGGCACTGCCTTTGCGTGCCGGCCCACACACACACAAGTGAATGGTTAACAGCCATTCAGGTCACACTGAGGGTGGCCGTATAAACAACTTTAACACTGTTACAAATATGCGCCACACTGTGAACCCACACCAAACAAGAATGACAAACACATTTCGGGAGAACATCCGCACCGTAACACAACATAAACACAACAGAACAAATACCCGGAACCCCTTGCAGCACTAACTCTTCCGGGACGCTACAATATACACCACCCCGATACCCCTTCCCCCCAACTCAACCCCGCCCACCTCAACCTCCTCATGCTCTCTCAGGGAGAGCATGTCCCAAATTCCAAGCTGCTGTTTTGAGGCATGTTAAAAAAAATAATGCACTTTGTGACTTCAATAATAAATACGGCAGTGCCATGTTGGCAGTTTTTTCCATAACTTGAGTTGATTTATTTTGGAAAACCTTGTTACATTGTTTAATGCACCCAGCGGGGCATCACAACCAAATTAGGCATAATAATGTGTTAATTCCACGACTGTATATGTCGGTATCGGTTGATATGGGAATCGGTAATTAAGAGTTGGACAATATTGGAATATCGGATATATAGTAGTTAATACCACATATATATATATATATATATATATATATATATATATATATATATATATATATATGTATATTAGTAGTTAATACCACAATTGTCCTAGATGATATGAATGGGTTGGTGTTGGAATATTTTCGTCCATCCATCCATCTTCTTCCGCTTATCCGAGGTCGGGTCGCGGGGGCAGCAACCTAAGCAGGGAATATTTTCGTAACGGTTGAAATATGTTGAAATATGTTGCAACAGTTTGATTGTAATTATAGTTGGTATTTCCGAATTCTTGGAATTTCGTGAAAAAGTGCATTTTCTGTCCCATTTAAGAGGAATTTTTTGGAGGCGTAATAGACAAAACCGGTTGAAAAATGTGGACTTTGAAAACTTTTTAGGAAGATGTCAAATAGGGCTTCGGAAAACTGGGAATTCTGTGAATTCCTGGTATTATTTTGGACTTGGCAAATAGTAGTTTGATTATGTGGAGTGCGTGGATGGTGGAAGGGTTCAGAAATCTGGAAATTGTGCGTGTTTGAAAAAAGCCCATTCATTTTCACCGGGGGAAAAATGACCCGTAAAAGCGGGAATTGTGGATAATCTTGCATATTTTTTGGGGAAGCTCACGGTTTACGGTCGGGCCGGACGTTTTGATACTGGAACGGTTCCGATCGGTTGAAAACTGTGGTCTGTGTGGCACGCCAAAGTTTTGCGGCGAAATAATAATAGACCGTTTTTTTTAGCGTAGATTCGAATCTTTACACATATTTTCTATCTATTGCAGTTGAAATGTCTTCTGCCAAATCAGTCATTGCTGTTGTTGTTGAGTGATAACATCGAATAACATAAGACGTGTGTCTCTACCTCGGACGTAGACTAATGCCATCGGTGTGGTAAACACTTCTGGAAACACTTTTGGACTTTGTTTACTTGTGAGGTCAGTGGTGACTAAACTTGTCCTGTTTCTTCCACACCAAACTCCTCCAAGCGTGTCGTTGCATGCGAACCATTGTCCACACCGTCTTGTTCGGAGGACACCACCCCCGGGCCTTTCAGTGAATAAACGTTTAGCGTGTTTGACGTGACAGTTGGCATGCGGTGGCGTCTCGTCCTCTAATGGCAATGATGTCGCTTCTTATTCGGCGCTAACAGCAGACATCAGGATTATACTGGAAGCCAAATGTAAATTAGTTTAAGACTGTACCGTCCACACAACCGCACCCCCATGTGACACTCCAATGGCCTCCACCATTTGTCCTCAGGCCATTTGCAGCACGCCTCTCGTAACATTCCAGCACTAACGCCTCCTCGTCTTTCACCATAACAAAGAGTCCGACGACGAGTCCAGTTCATCCCGGACTGGCGCTCCCAAAGCCTGTCCTTCGTCCTGATCCAGTCTTCTGTCTCAGCGGTTACGAGTTGCACACAAAACCACAGTTTACTCTGAGTGTTCCTCGTAAAAAAAAAAGAGATGTTTAGTCAGACGCCATCTGCTTGCTTGAACATGTTGCTTTGCAGAGCGTTGTAAGGACAAGGTCACGAGGGAACACATCAGTGTTCAATTAGGGCGTCAAACTAGCAGCTTTGGCTTGTGGGCTCGGCTGAGCTGGACAGATGCTGGACCAGAGTGATGAGTCCACTATTTACTCATTATCCACAATCACGCTCTGTACGTGCAGCTTACATTGAAACTGACTGTTTGGTTCATATTATGTATATTAGGGCAGCAAAATGCAAAACAAATGACGAGTAATCGTCCCGATAAATCTCATTTATAAATACTGTCTTTTGGCTTCTTCTGGGAACTGGTACTGGTACTCAACAATACAGATTTTTGGTACTTTTGTGTATGTTAAAACGTGTTAACAAATGTTGAATTCAATATGATACATTTTTTCCAATTTAACATTTAACACCATGGTTTGTAGTAGTAACACCGTTTAAGTAGTAACGAGCAATGTAATTACTTTTAAGTCCGAGATGATATGAATGGGTTGGTGTTGGAATATTTTCGTAACGGTTGAAATACGTTGACGTAGTAACAGTTTGAATTTTAATTGGTATTTCCGAATTCCTGAAATTGCAGGCAAAACTGAAATTTTTACGAAAAAACAAAAAACAAACTTTTGTTGTACCAATTAAGAGGAATGCTTTGAAAGTGCAATGGACAAAAACGGTTGAAAAATGTGGCCTTTGAAAACTTTCCAGGAAGAAGTCAAATAGGGCTTTGGAAAACTGTGAATTCTGTGAATTCCTGGTATTATTTTGAACTTGGAAAATGGTAGTTTG
This sequence comes from Nerophis lumbriciformis, assembly GCF_033978685.3. Taxonomy (NCBI): domain Eukaryota; kingdom Metazoa; phylum Chordata; class Actinopteri; order Syngnathiformes; family Syngnathidae; genus Nerophis; species Nerophis lumbriciformis. Next base: position 47,943,891 of record NC_084551.2, read on the forward strand.
ATTATCCAAGGTAAGTGGAGTGTGTGGATGGTGGAACGGTTCACAAATCTGGAAATTGTGAAAGTTCGAAAAAAAAGCTTACATTGAAACTTACTGTTTGGTTCATTTTATGTACATTAAGGCAGCAAAATGCAAAACAAATGAGTAATCCTCCTGATAAATCTCATTTTCAAATACTGTCTTTTGGCTTCACCTGAGCCCCCCGCTACCCTGAAGGGAATAAGCGGTAGAAAATGGATGAATGGAGGGCTTCACCTGGGAACTGGTACTGGTACTCAACAATACCGATTTTTGGTACTTTTGTGTATGTTAAAACGCGTTAACAAATGTTAAATTCAATATTGTTGAATTTTTTCCAATTTAACATTAAACACCAGTGTTTGTAGAAGTAACACCGTTACTTTAAGTAGTAACGAGCAATGTAATTACTTTTAGGTCCTAGATCAGGGGTCGGCAACCCGCGGCTCCGGAGCCGAATGCGGCTCTTTGATCACTCTGATGCGACTCAGCTGCATACTTGCCGACCCCCCCGATTTTCCCGGGAGACTTACGGATTTCAGTGCCCTCTCGCAGAAAACTCCCAGGATTAGTATTCTCCGATTTTCACCTTTACTATAATAATAAGGGTGTGCCATGATGGTACAGCATTTAGCGCCCTCTACAATCTGCATTAACAGCGTGCCAGCTCAGCCTCTTGTTATATGCATCTTCTGCTTGCACACGTAAGTGACAGCAAGGCATACTTGTTCAACAGCCACACAGGTTACACTGACGGTGGCCATATAAAACAACTTTAACACTCTTACTAATAATGCGCCACACTTTGAACCAAAACCATACAAGAATGACAAACACATTTCGGGAGAACATTCACACCTTAACACAACATAAACACAACAGAACAAATACCCAGAATCCCATGCAGCCCTGACTCTTCCGGGCTACATTATACACCCCTGCTACCACCAAGCCCCACCCCAACCCTGCTCCCTCACACATCAACCCCCCCCCCCCCCCCCCCCCCCCCCCGTGCGTCGGTTGGGGTGGGGGCGGGGTTTGGTAGCGGGGGTGTATAATGTAGCCCGGAAGAGTTAGGGCTGCATGGGATTCTGGGTATTTGTTCTGTTGTGTTTAGGTGCGGATGTTCTCCCGACATGTGTTTGTCATTCTTGTTTGGTGTGGGTTCACAGTGTGGCGCATTATTAGTAAGAGTGTTAAAGTTTTTTTATACCGCCACCGTCAGTGTAACCTGTGTGGTTGTTGAGCAAGTAAATCCGCAGGCCCCACTAACATTCAATTTTCATACTAAAGTGTGGGCCCGCGTGTCTGAGACCCTTGGTTTATACATAGCACAAAGCAAAAAAAAACCTTTGTATGCAGTGTTATTTCATTTTAAATTTCAAAAGATTTTTGTGGCTCCCATTGTTTTCTTAAATTTGTGAAACTGGTCAAAATGGCTCTTTGACTGGTAAAGGTTGCCGACCCTTGTCCTAGATGATATGAATGGGTTGGTGTTGGAATATTTTCCGTAACGGTTGAAATGTGTTGACATCGTAACAGTTTGAATTTAAATTGGTATTTCCGAATGCTTGGAATTTCGGGCAAAATTGAAATTTTTACGAAAAAACAAGAAACAAACTTTTGTTGTACCAATTAAGAGGAATGCTTTGAAGGTGGAATGGACAAAAATGGTTGAAAAATGTGGCCTTTGAAAACTTTCCAGGAAGAAGTCAAATAGGGCTTTGGAAAACTGGGAATTCTGTGAATTCCTGGTATTATTTTGAACTTGGAAAATGGTAGTTTGATTATTCAAGGTAAGTGGAGTGTGCGGATGGTGGAACGGTTCAGAAATCTGGAAATTGTGCAAGTTAGAAAAAATAGCTTACATTGAAACTTACTGTTTGGTTCATTTTATGTACATTAAGGCAGCAAAATGCAAAATAAATGGCGAGTAATCCTCCTGATGAATCTCATTTTCAAATACTGTCTTTTGGCTTCACCTGGGAACTGGTACCGGTACTCAACATTACCGATTTTTTGTAGTTTTGTGTATGTTAAAACGCGTTAACAAATGTTAAATTCAATATTGTTGAATTTTTTCCAATTTAACATTTAACACCAGTGTTTGTAGTAGTAACACTGTTACTTTAAGTAGTAACGAGCAATGTAATTACTTTTAAGTCCTAGATGATATGAATGGGTTGGTGTTGGAATATTTTCATAACGGTTGAAATACGTTGACGTAGTAACAGTTTGAATTTTAATTCGTATTTCCAAATTCCTGGAATTTCAGGCAAAACTGAAATTTTTACGAAAAAACAAAAGAAAAACTTTTGTTGTACCAATTAAGAGGAATGCTTTGAAGGTGCAATGGACAAAAATGGTTGAAAAATGTGGCCTTTGAAAACTTTCCAGGAATAAGTCAAATAGGGCTTTGGAAAACTGGGAATTCTGTGAATTCCAGGTATTATTTTGAACATGGAAAATGGTAGTTTGATTATCCAAGGTAAGTGGAGTGTGCGGATGGTGAAACGGTTCAGAAATCTGGAAATTGTGAAAGTTCGAAAAAATAGCTTACATTGAAACTTACTGTTTGGTTCATTTTATGTACATTAAGGCAGCAAAATGCAAAACAAATGGCGAGTAATCTCCATCCATCCATCCATTTTCTATGGCGAGTAATCTTCCCGATAAATCTCATTTTCAAATACTGTCTTTTGGCTTCACCTGGGAACTGGTACTGCTACTCAACAATACCGATTTTTGGTACTTTTGTGTATGTTAAAATGCATTAACAAATGTTAAATTCAATATTGTTAAATTTTTTCCAATTTAACATTTAACACCAGTGTTTGTAGTAGTAACACCATTACTTTAAGTAGTAACAAGCAATCTAATTACTTTTAGGTCCTTTTGATGTGGTTTAATGTCGACGTCAAGACAGCGTCGTAAGTGCAGGAAATATCTTTTCACTTTTTCTAAAATTAACTTGATATCAAAGAGGAAGAGGCAACATCACACTCTGTTGAACGACAATCCAAATAATTGAAGTGACAGACCAGCCATCCAAACAATACCCCGTTTGTTGACAAGAAGATATGACCGCCATGGAAGCACATTCAATCGCATTATTAAACAGAGGTAACACAATCCGGTGAAAAGATTAAAAAGAGCTGGCGTCAGAGCCGACACACTGCCACTGCTAAAGCTACAAAAAAATACCAGCTACGTTGACATTTTCGATGACGTCACACGTCACTAGGCATCAGGCTCCGCCTTTTAAAAGCACAGACTCCGCACACTGTGCTTTATTATGACACACCTCTCAAATGCATAAGCCAGATATAATAACGTATTAATTACATTTATTAAAGAGTAACTCCGTTTTTGGTAAAGTAACGGGTAACTATAATTACTTTTTAAAAGTAATTTTCAGAAGACTGCTTAACACTGTTGTTTCCTTACACTTCAGAGTCTCACTTGCGAGTATTAAATAGTAGATAAAAGTAGAGTGTAGACTACGAGAGTGTTTCTTAACCATAGGGCCAGGGCCCATTGTTGGGCTGCCAAAAAATCTCTCTATTAGCAGTGGTCCATATTAGCCGCAGTTAAACATGACAAAATCAAACAGAAGAAGTCTGGAGCTAAAGTCATAGAGAAGGTTTTTAAGCGCAAAAATTATGACTAAAGTGGTGAAGCTGCATTTTCATTTGCACTTAAAGGTTATTGTGTATTTAAGAATCATGTATAGTAGGGATGTGTAAAAAACAAAAACAAAATATTTTCAGAATTTGTAACGATTTTTAAGTACTTCAGCTTTTTCTGGGGGTTGGAAAAGTTTGCTGCTTTGTCCTGCTGCCATTTTTTAAGCTAATGTAGCATACTAGCGGTGTTCGTAATAGCGCAGTTACTTTTTCTAGTAATGAGTGATTTAATTAATGACGTTTACGTACGTTACAACGCCGTTAGCGGTACGTTTGTTGTGACGGAACGTGCTGCTTTGATGTGGTTTTATGTCAACAAGACGGCGTCGGAAGCACAGCAAGTTCAATGTAAGAAGTAACTTTTTACTAATAAAAAAACAAACAGTACCACACTAAAACTAGACCAATTAAAATGGAGGCAACGTCACACAGCAAACATGTAATACACGTATACATACACACCACTACTATTTCTACAAACCCCAAAACCAGTGAAGTTGGCACGTTGTGTAAATGGTAAATAAAAACAGAATGCAATGATAGAATACAATTCTTTCCCATTCTTGCTTACATACAGCTTAAGTTGTTCAACAGTCCGGGGGTCTCCGTTGTGGTATTTTAGGCTTCATAATGCGCCACACATTTTCAATGGGAGACAGGTCTGGACTACAGGCAGGCCAGTCTAGTACCCACACTCTTTTACTATGAAGCCACGTTGATGTAACACATGGCTTGGCATTGTCTTGCTGAAATAAGCAGGGGCGTCCATGGTAACGTTGCTTGGATGGCAACATATGTTGCTCCAAAAGCTGTATGTACCTTTCAGCATTAATGGCGCCTTCACAGATGTGTAAGTTACCCATGTCTTGGGCACTAATACACCCCCATACCATCACAGATGCTGGCTTTTCAACTTTGCGCCGAGAACAATCCAGATGGTTCTTTTCCTCTTTGTTCCGGAGGACACGACATCCACAGTTCCCAAAAACTATTAGAAATGTGGACTCGTCAGACCACAGAACACTTTTCCACTTTGCATCAGTCCATCTTAGATGAGCTCAGGCCCAGCGAAGCCGACGCCATTTCTGGGTGTTGTTGATGAATGGCTTTGGCTTTGTATAGTAGAGTTTTAACTTGCACTTACAGATGTAGCGGCCAACTGTAGTTACTGACAGTGGTTTTCTGAAGTGTTCCTGAGCCCATGTGGTGATATCCTTTACACACTGATGTCGCTTTTTGATGCAGTACCGCTTGAGGGATCCAAGGTCACTTGCATTCAATGGTACGTGCGGTTATTTCCCCAGATTATCGGAAACTTTTGATGATATTACGGACAGTAGATGGTGAAATCCCTAAATTCCTCGCAATAGCTCGTTGAGAAATGTTGTTCTTAAACTGTTCAACAATTTGCTCACGCATTTGTTCACAAAGTGGTGACCTTCGCCCAATCCTTGTTCGTGAATGACTGAGCATTTCATGGAAGCTGCTGTTATACCCAATCATGGCACCCACCTGTTCCCAATTAGCCTGTTCACCTGTGGGATTTTCCAAATAAGGGTTTGATGAACATTCCTCAACTTTCTCAGTCTTTTTTGCCACTTGTGCCAGCTTTTTTGAATCATGTTTCAGGCATCCAAATGAGCTAAAATTTGCAACAAATAAAATAGTTTTCCAGTTCGAACGTTAAGTATCTTATCTTTGCAGTCTATTCAATTGAATATAGGTTATAAAGGATTCGTAAATCATTGTATTCTGTTTTTATTTACGATTTTCATAACGTACCGAGTCACTGGTTTTGGGGTTTGTACTACTACGAGGGAATAATGAACCACAAATGAATAACTGAAGTAAAACATTTTGAAATCCTACAATAACTCGTTTGTGGACAATAGTGTTATGCACCTTAAACCAGAGGTAGCACAATCCAGTGAAAAGATTTAACAGGTACCACCTTTTACAGGCGCGCACACACAGTGACACTCCACTCTCATGAAATGTCTTAACTGCATAAGCCATAATATATCTTTATTTTTATTTTTAACTAGCGCATTAAAGGCCTACTAAAACCTACTACTACTACCGACCACGCAGTCTGATAGTTTATATATCAATGATGAAATCTTAACATTGCAACACATGCCAATACGGCCGGGTTAGCTTACTAAAGTGCAATTTTAAATTTTCCGCAAAATATCCTGCTGAAAACGTCTCGGTATGATGACGCCTGTGCGTGACGTCACGGGTTGTAGCGGACATTTTGGGACAGCATGGTGGCCAGCTATTAAGTCGTCTGTTTTCATCGCAAAATTCCACAGTATTCTGGACATCTGTGTTGGTGAATCTTTTGCAATTTGTTCAATGAACAATGGAGACAGCAAAGAAGAAAGCTGTAGGTGGGAAGCGGTGTATTGCGGCAGGTGTTGTGCCGGATAACGCACCCCCGCCGTAGAATGCACCCCTTGACTGTTGTGCCGGATAACACAGCCGGTGTTTCATTGTTTACATTCCCGAAAGATGACAGTCAAGCTTTACCATTGGCCTGTGGAGAACTGGGACAACAGAGACTCTTACCAGGAGGACTTTGAGTTGGATACGCAGACACGGTACCGTGAGTACGCTTCCAAACATTTGATCGCTTGCCCGTACGTGCGTGCCGCTATGTGCATGTCACGTACGTAACTTTGGGGACTTTGGGGAAATATATGTGCTGTATGAACTTTGGGGAGGTGAACGGTACTTTGGGCTGTGGGATTGAGTGTGTTGTGCAGGTGTTTGAGTTGTATTGGTGGGTTATATGGACGGGAGAGGGGAGGTGTTTGTTATGCGGGATTAATTTGTGGCATATTAAATATAAGCCTGGTTGTGTTGTGGCTAATAGAGTATATATATGTCTTGTGTTTATTTACTGTTTTAGTCATTCCCAGCTGAATATCAGGTCCCACCCGCCTCTCACAGCATCTTCCCTGTCTGAATCGCTCCCATCTTCACTCTCACTTTCTTCATCCACGAATCTTTCATCCTCGCTCAAATTAATGGGGAAATCGTCGCTTTCTCGGTCCGAATCGCTCTCGCTGCTGGTGGCCATGATTGTAAACAACGTGCGGATGTGAGGAGCTCCACAACCTGTGACGTCACGCGTCACGCGCATATCGTCTGCTACTTCCGGTACAGGCAAGGCTTTTTTATCAGCGACCAAAAGTTGCGAACTTTATCGTCGATGTTCTCTACTAAATCCTTTCAGCAAAAATATGGCAATATCGCGAAATGATCAAGTATGACACATAGAATGGACCTGCTATCCCCGTTTAAATAAGAAAATCGCATTTCAGTAGGCCTTTAATTATTGTAGTAATGAATTACATTTATTGAAGAGCAATTACATTAGTAATTCAATTCCTTTTTTGGGGTAAAGTAACGAGTAACTTATTTAGCGTGTCTTTCAATAGGTGCGTATAAGCACGTGCTTTGTTCTCGTTTCGTGCAGGTTGTGTTGAAAATAACGCACCAGCATCATATTCGTTTATAGCGAGTGAGGAGGACTGAAAAGCACCATTTGCGATTATATAACTGATGTTTTTAATCACGGTTAATCGTAAAACCGGTTAATTTGGTGCATCCTAATCCTTATGCTTCTGGTATCCACACTGAAGTTTGTCACTTTTTTTTGTCTGTGTAGAAATGTCTTTTCTGTTCTTTTTTTTGGTGTAAAAGTCCATGAAAGCGACAAAGCTGCCACTTTGCAGTCGCTACCATCTTGTAATCATCTCCAAACTTTGATGAGCTCTTTTGTGTGGCCACTCCACTTCACAGCACTTCTTTGTGCACAAACACTTTCAAGTCTACAGTCCAGCTTTTGACTCCCAATTTGTGCTCGTTAGACTGCAGCGACACACTCCTCCCCCCCTTTTGAGATCAATACCTGTGTTGTGCGGCAAAGACAGATAAGCAGGAATGTGCAGCGAATGACAACAAGCGAGATGTCGACTGAAAGTGGAATTGCTTTTATTCCCTCATCTTGTGGCCGCGTCAGTGTTTTTTTTTCTAGACTTTTAATTAGTTTGAATACAGAACCGCTCGAGGTTTCCAGTGTTTGGGTCATAAAGCCTCGGAATGATTAAGAATCAAAGGCGCCTCCTTCTGAACTTCTGACTAATATAATTCGTCTTTTGAAAGATTAGCAGGGCGAGAGGCAGCCGTTATTAGTGTCAGATCGCTTTTGCTTTCACTTCTAAAACGTTCCGTATCATTGCAGTGGCCTCAACTCTGGCGAGAGAAAGCCAGCAAAGGAGAAACATTTGTGCATTGTTTTTTTTTTTGGTTGTTGGAAAACTTTGTGCGAGTTGTGATTGTGTGAAGCAAAATGTATCATGTTCTCTCTCTCTGAACCGGGGGTCAGCAACCCGCTCTTTAGTGCCCTCGTGGAGCATTTTTTTTAAATAATTGAAAATGGAAAAAGATGGGGGAAAATAATTTTTTGGTTTTAGTATGTTTTTTGCTTGAGGACAAACATGACACAAACCTTCCCAATTGTTAGAAATGTTTAATATGTTTGTGTGTATGCTTCACTGATGACAGTATTTGGTGAACGTCGTTTTGTCCTACTAATTTCGGCGGTTCTTGAACTCACCCTTGTGTGGACTGTGACGCAACAGTTTGTTTACATCAGGGGTGCTCACACTTTTTCTGCAGGCGAGCTACTTTTCAATTGATCAAGTCGTGGGGATCTACCTCATTCATATATATAATTTATATTTACTTATTTATGAAACATATGTTTTTGTTAACAAGTTAAAGGTGTTTAATGATAATACAAGCATGTTTAACACATATAGTTAATATTGTTAATAAATTAAATGTGTTTAATGATAATACAAGTATGTTTAATACATATAGTTAATATTGTTAACAAGTTAAAGGTGTTTAATGATAATGCAAGCATGTTTGACACATAGTTAATATTGTTAATAAGTTAAAGGTGTTTAATGATAATGCAAGCATGTTTAACACATATAGTTAATATTGTTAATAAGTTAAAGGTGTTTAAAGATAATACAAGCATGTTTAACACATATAGTTAATATTGTTAACAAGTTAAAGGTGTTAAATGATAATACAAGCATGTTTAACACATATAGTTAATATTGTTAATAAGTTAAAGGTGTTTAAAGATAATGCAAACATGTTTAACACATATAGTTAATATTGTTAACAAGTTAAAGATGTTTAGTGATAATGCAAGCATGTTTAACACATATAGTTAATATTGTTAACAAGTTAAAGATGTTTAGTGATAATGCAAGCATGTTTAACACATATAGTTAATATTGTTAATAAATTAAAGGTGTTTAATGATAATACAAGAATGTTTAACACATAGTTAATATTGTTAACAAGTTAAAGGTGTTTAAAGATAATACAAGCATGTTTAACACATATAGTTAATATTGTTAATAAATTAAAGGTGTTTAATGATAATACAAGTATGTTTAATACATATAGTTAATATTGCTAATAAGTAAAAGGTGTTTAAAGATAATACAAGCATGTTTAACACATATAGTTATTATTGTTAACAAGTTAAAGGTGTTTAATGATAATACAAGCATGTTTAACACATATAGTTAATATTGTTAATAAGTTAAAGGTGTTTAAAGATAATGCAAACATGTTTAACACATATAGTTAATATTGTTAACAAGTTAAAGATGTTTAGTGATAATGCAAGCATGTTTAACACATATAGTTAATATTGTTAACAAGTTAAAGATGTTTAGTGATAATGCAAGCATGTTTAACACCTATCGTTAATATTGTTAATAAATTAAAGGTGTTTAATGATAATACAAGAATTTTTAACACATAGTTAATATTGTTAACAAGTTAAAGGTGTTTAAAGATAATACAAGCATGTTTAACACATATAGTTAATATTGTTAATAAGTTAAAAGTGTTTAGAGATAATACAAGCATAATTAACACATATAGATTCCTTTCTTTCATGAAGACAAGAATATAAGTTGGTGTATTACCTGATTCTGATGACTTGCATTGATTGGAATCAGACAGTGGTGCTGATAAGGTCTGCATTTTCGAATGGAGGAGAAAAAAAGTCCTCCTTTCTGTCCAATACCACATGAAAGTGGTTGGTTTTTGGCATCTTATTTATCCAGCTTCCGTACTCCTTTGTATATGTCATGTCTGTGTAATCATGTTTTGTTTTAAGTCATGTTTTGTTTAGTTTCTGGCTTTTCACTCCCTTGTCTTGTTTGCATGATTACCCATTAGTTTCACCTGTTCCACGTTTGGACTCATTGTGCACTCTTGTTTGTCACCATAGCAACCATTAGTTTTCACCTGTCACGTCACGCACCTGTTTCACGTTTTGAGTCACGCACCTGTTTTCGTTAATCATGTCTGTGTTATTTAAGCTTTTCATTTTCTGTTGTTCGGCCTGACGACATCCCCGCATTTATGCCCCCTGTCACACTCTGTCCACCTCTGCGCACTTCATGTCCATGCCAAGTAAGTTTGTTTATTATTGCCACAGTTAGTGTTTTTTTGTTGTTCATAGTTTTTTGCCCCCGTGCAAGTCTTTTGTTTTCGTTAGTCAAGTTTGTACCTCCGCCCCTGTGCGCGCTTTTCGTTTATTCCTTTTTTGATAGTTTAAATAAATCATGTACCCACCTTCAAGCCTTGACCAGTCCAATTCACTTGCACCTCGGGAGAACAAATCAAGCCATAGTCCAAGTCGTGACAGATGTCGTCAGCAAAAAAGTTCTCCCGCAAGATTGGACGAAGGAACGTAGGAGGTCCTGCCCGCCATGGAAGCTGAGACGCTCCGCTATTCCCCCACGGAGCGCAAGGAACTCATGTGGGGTCCGACCGGCAAACTGGTGCCGATCAGCTCCGTTTGGCCCAGGGATGTTGGCGCTTCATCCCAGCCACGGAAGCGCCGCCAAAGGAGAGGGACGTCAGGTAGAACTTCCGCGAGCCAGCAGGACGCGCCGCTCCCACAAGCCCCGCCCCCTCCGGGCGGAAGCAAGCAGCAGTCTGCCCAGCTTCCCCAGGATGACATCACAGCCCAGGATTTCTTTTTCAACTCTTTTTCTTTTGAACACCCGCCTCCAACAAAAGACTCTAATGCCATGACTTTGATAAAACATTATCAAAACATGTTTTTAGAAATCAGGTCTAATCAGTCCAAGCCACGTCCCAAATTTCATGCCCCGCCCCCGTCACAATTTTTTTCTTTTTTCCCGCCCACACAACCCCAGGTGGGGGATAAAGAAAAACATTGTGGCCAAAATAAATGGGAAGTTTCAGCCCCCCTCCAGACCTCCCTCCGCCCACCCCTAGAGAGAGTTCCAGACCGCAGGGAGTGCGTCTGGTATCCGCCCCTTGAGGGAGGGGCTGGGGTCGGGAGCTGTGCTGGTGGGATGGCTCGGCATCACCATGCCAAGCCACAGCCTCCAGCACGCCCGCCACCACCAATCTTCCGACCTGCCAAGCCACAGCCTCCAGCACGGCCGCCACCACCAGTCTTCCGACCCGTCAAGCCACAGCCTCCAGCACGACCGCCCTCACCAGTCTTCCGACCTGCCAAGCCGCAACACCCAGCTAGGCCACCTCCACCTGCTCCAAGGCTAGCTCCACGGCTAGCACCTGTCGCAGCTCCACGGCTAGCACCTGTCGCAGCTCCACGGCTAGCACCACGGCTAGCACCTGTTGCCGCACCAAGGCTAGCACCAGCTCCACCACGCCAAGTTCCACGGCAGACTCCAATACCCGCACCACGCCTAGCCGCATCATGCCAAGCTCCGGTACCAGCTCCACGCCGCCAAGCACTGCCAAGCCAAGACCAAGCACTGCCAAGCCAAGACCAAGACCCTCCACGCCAAGTCCAAGACCAAGACCCTCCATGCCAAGTCCAAGACCCTCCACGCCAAGTCCAAGACCCTCCACGCCAAGACCAAGACCCTCCACGCCAAGACCAAGACCAAGACCCACCACGCCAAGCTCCGGTAACAGCTCCACGACGCCAAGCTCCGGTACCAGCTCCACGACGCCAAGTGCCGCCAGTCGCAGCTCAACGACGCCAAGTGCCGCCAGTCGCAGCTCAACGACGCCAAGTGCCGCCAGTCGCAGCTCAACGACGCCAAGTGCCGCCAGTTGCAGCTCAACGACGCCAAGACCCGCCAGTCGCAGCTCAACGACGCCAAGACCCGCCAGTTGCAGCTCAACGACGCCAAGACCCGCCATGCCAAGACCGAGACCAAGACCCGCCATGCGAAGACCAAGACCAAGACCCGCCATGCCAAGACCAAGACCCGTCATGCCAAGACCTAGACCAAGACCAAGACCCACGCCGAGCCTCGCCGCCGGACGCGTCACGCCAAGCTTCGCCGCCTGACTTGCCACGCCGAGCTGCCACGCCTGCCAAGTTGACGACGCGCCTGCCTCCTCGTCGGCTACGGATATGGCCGCTACCTGGTCGCCCGCCACGCCAAGTGCGCCCACCTCCCAATCGGCCACGAATGTGGCCAATCCCTGGGCGCCCGCCTCGCCTGCTGCAGCGGCGTTCCACTCGCCGCCGCCACTTGACTTTGCCTCGGTGGATTCGGGGCCACTTGGGCTGGCGACCCACCGCCATGTCCCCCTCCCGCCCTCCCATGACTTTTGTTAAGTTTTTTCTTGGACATCTGGTATCTGTCCTTAAGGGAGGGGCTCTGTCATGTCTGTGTAATCATGTTTTGTTTTAAGTCATGTTTTGTTTAGTTTCTGGCTTTTCACTCCCTTGTCTTCTTTGCATGATTACCCATTAGTTTCACCTGTTCCACGTTTGGACTCATTGTGCACTCTTGTTTGTCACCATAGCAACCATTAGTTTTCACCTGTCACGTCACGCACCTGTTTCACGTTTTGAGTCACGCACCTGTTTTCGTTAATCATGTCTGTGTTATTTAAGCTTTTCATTTTCTGTTGTTCGGCCTGACGACATCCCCGCATTTATGCCCCCTGTCACACTCTGTCCACCTCTGCGCACTTCATGTCCATGCCAAGTAAGTTTGTTTATTATTGCCACAGTTAGTGTTTTTTTGTTGTTCATAGTTTTTTGCCCCCGTGCAAGTCTTTTGTTTTCTTTAGTCAAGTTTGTACCTCCGCCCCTGTGCGCGCTTTTCGTTTATTCCTTTTTTGATAGTTTAAATAAATCATGTACCCACCTTCAAGCCTTGACCAGTCCAATTCACTTGCACCTCGGGAGAACAAATCAAGCCATAGTCCAAGTCGTGACAGTATACACTTTACAAGAAATACATTGTTGGCAAACTCCGTAGCTTGCTAGCTTGTGCACGCCAGCTTCCTGAGACTCTTATTTTGGTAGCGCAGGCAAGATGAAGCAGCGCTTTTATTGTGCAACTGTGCAGTCGGTCTTTGGAGTTTTGACGACAGGTACGGCGCCAGAGTCTGTTGAAATAAAGTGTTTCTCGCCTTCCTGTCGGTAATTTTAATGAGCTGGCAGCAGCCAGCGTCATCTCAGAAGACCCTCGGGTGCCGTGAATGTCAATCAAGTGACGAAAGTGACGTCATAGTGAAGATTTATGATCGCTCATTTTTAGGACTATTTTTTTAATGGCTGGCTGGTGATCGACTGACACACCCTCCGAGATCGACCGGTAGCTCGCGATCGACGTAATGAGCTTACATCATGTGTGTCAAACTCTGGCCCGCGGGCCAAATTTGGCCCGCGGGCTACCCTGTAATTTCACTTGGCCCTTGAGGAGATATCAAATTAACACTAGAGCTGGCCCGCCGATTATATTCAGCGGCGGTGCCGCGGTTATACCGCATTCACCGCTAATTCTCATACTTGCCAACCCTCCCGAGAGAGTACCAGATTTCAGTGCCCGTCCCGAAAATCGTCACATTCGCTTTTCATCCAGTCCAACGTGTGCTGGCCCAGTCACATATGTGCGGCTTATGCACGCACACACGAGAATGCAACGCATTCTTGATCAACAGCGATACAAGTCACACTGAGGGTTGCCATATAAACAAGTTTAAGTTTTGTTAGAAATATACGCCACACTGCGAACCCACACCAAACAAGAATGACAAACACATTTCGGAAGAACATCCGCACCGTAACACAACATAAACACAACAGAACAAATACCCAGAACCCTTTGCAGCACTTACTCTTCCGGGAGCTACAAAGTGTGGGGGGGGGGGGGGGGTATGTTGTAGCGTCCCGGAAGAGTTAGTGCTGCAAAGGGTTCTGGGTATTTGTTCTGTTGTGTTTATGTTGTGTTACGGTGCGGATGTTCTCCCAAAATGTGTTTGTCATTCTTGTTTGGTGTGGATTCACAGTGTGGCGTATATTCCTAACATTGTTAAAGTTGTTTATACGGGCACCCTCAGTGTAACCTGTATCGCTGTTGATCAAGTATGCGTTGCATTCTCGTGTGTGTTCATGCAGAAGCCGCACATATCTTGTGACTGGGCCAGCACGTTGTTAGAATAGATGAAAAGCGGATGTGACGACAGCTCATAGCAGACGTTAAAGGCAGTGCCTTTAAGGCATGCCCCAAAGACTACGAGATATAATGACTGATGAACACATTCGTTGGATAATGAAGGTTGCCTCAGCTCAAAGCCTGAGCCCCTACATTAATGAACTAGCATCCAAGAAAAGATGGCAGGTATCTGGCTTGGGCACATCAGATTAGATCAATGTGTTGCAAAATGAGCAGTTTAAAGTCCTGAATGGTTGGTTTATTCATTATTTTATTTTCAAATTTATTAGGCTGTGGAAAAAGTTAATATTGATATTTACCTCAGAAGGCTGCAAATATAAAAGAGGCATTCAATTTTTATTAAAATTGTATTTGATATGCCATTGATATTTTTTTAATTATTATTATTATTATTATTTGAAACTCGATTTTGCATGTCACTATAAAGTTATATACGCCTTGCTTGTTCAATATTCAATGCAAAACTTGTTTGTTTTCCCTATTAAAAGGTTAATTTGTTCAACCTTGGCCCGCGGCTTTGTTCAGTTTTACATTTTGGCCCACTCTGTATTTGAGTTTGACACCTCTAGTTTACATGTAAAATCTTCCACTCCTTTGTCTCATTTTGTCCACCAAATGTTTTATACTGTGTGTGTGAATGCGCAAAGGTGATCTTTGTTGATGTTATTGACTTGTTGGAGTGCTAATCAGGCATATTTGGTCAGTGCATGATTGAAAGCTAATCAATGCTAACATGCTATTTAGGCTAGCTGTATGTACATATTGCACCATTATGCCTCATTTGTAGGTATATTTTGAGCTCATTTAACATACTGCATTATTATGCCTCATTTGTAGGTATATTTGAGCTCATTTAATATCCCAATACCTCCATTGTTAGCTGACTTTTGCTAGCGTTTATTTACGTTTCAGAATGCATAAAGAAAAAAGCAACAAATGTTTTTGTCCTACATAAGGATTGTGACTGATAAGCAAAAAAAAAAAGTGCAGTTAACTTTTAATTTATTCAAAAATAGGTAAAATTAGCTTAATATACATGTGTGTATATATACTGTATATCAAAACAAAATATACAAAGAAAACTTTAAAAAAAAAAAAAAATCCTATCATGTTTCCTCGTTGGTTCGCACTTGATGAGAGGCCATCAATAGTAAAAAATGTGTATTAACTTACTTATAGTTTAACAGGATATACCTTGTCAAAATGATATGAAAGCATGTGTTAATCAATAAGATTATTAAGGCTTTGGTCAGGCTGATTACAAAAATAAATACAAATGAATTTTACTGCAAAAAAAAAGGACCTCATAAAAACCGATGAAATTAAACTTGCATACAATTACGCAGTGCTAAAATGAATATATTCTCGGTCGATCATAAATAATACTAATCTAGAGATTTCTTAACTAAACTTTCAATGAAATTAAAAGGCAAATGAAAGTACAGCTTCACCAATGTAGTCATAATTTTTGCGCTTAAACTTCTTGACAGGAGCTCCAAACTTCTCCTGTTTGAGATTGTCATTACTGCCACTAGTGGTGGCAAAGTGTATTACAATGGCCCATACGAACCACAGCTGAGAAACAGATATTTTATGCCGGCCCTCTAAGGGGCATTCGAAGGCCAACAATGTTTAAGAAACACTTATCTCGAGGGCTCTAATAAAGTTACAACCCGTCATAAACAGTGTTTTTATGGGTTTAACTAAGAAAATATTCCATTTGAAAATTAACATTTCTACTTCGCCAGAATTCATTGATCAAAGTTCGGTCTGGAACCATTTAACGACGATAAACAAAAGACAGCTGTATATATCGGGTGTCCAAACTGCGGCCCGCCACCCTTACATGCTAAACCGTGTCTGAATGCTAAAGATTTGTTGCCTACTTGTGGACAATGTGAGTAAATCAGATCGATTTCCCTTGTATGTACAAAGAAATAATAGCACAGCATTTCCTTATATGACACAATCAAAACAACCCTCCCTAGTCATGTTGCAAAAAAATATTATGAAAAACGTCCATTAAAAAAAAAACGCCCATTAGAGTGCATGATGGGGACAAAATGTAAAAAACACTTTCTCCACATGTTTGGCACATTTTAGCTGCTTGATATTTCTGATTGATTACAAAAATTTAAGAAGGTGGTCACGGAAGTAAACAAGGTAGGAGTCCAACTTTCGCATACTCTTAATATCCAATTATATAGCCATTATAATATGTATGTACCATCACTGATGGTGGAAACTTTACACTAGACTTCAGGCAACGTGGATCCTGTGCCTCTCCTGTCTTCCTCCAGACTCTGGGACCTCGATTTCCAAAGGAAATGCAAAATTTGCATGGTTGGGTGATGGTTTGGGGTGCCATGTCATCTGCTGGTGTCGGTCCACTCTGTTTCCTGAGATCCAGGGTCAACGCAGCCGTCTACCAGCAAGTTTTAGAGCACTTCATGCTTCCTGCTGCTGACCTGCTCTATGGAGATGGAGATTTCAAGTTCCAACAGGACTTGGCGCCTGCACACAGCGCAAAATCTACCCGTGCCTGGTTTACGGACGACGGTATTTCTGTTCTAAATTGGCCCGCCAACTCCCCTGACCTTAGCCCCATAGAAAATCTGTGGGGTATTGTGAAAAGGAAGATGCAGAATGCCAGACCCAAAAACGCAGAAGAGTTGAAGGCCACTATCAGAGCAACCTGGGCTCTCATAACACCTGAGCAGTGCCAGAAACTCATCGACTCCATGCCACGCCGCATTAACGCAGTAATTGAGGCAAAAGGAGCTCCAACCAAGTATTGAGTATTGTACATGCTCATATTTTTCATTTTCATACTTTTCAGTTGGCCAACATTTCTAAAAATCCCTTTTTTGTATTAGCCTTAAGTAATATTCTAATTTTGTGACACACGGAATTTTGGATTTTCATTTGTTGCCACTTCAAATCATCAAAATTAAATGAAATAAACATTTGAATGCATCAGTCTGTGTGCAATGAATAAATATAATGTACAAGTTACACCTTTTGAATGCAATTACTGAAATAAATCAAGTTTTTCAAAATATTCTAATTTACTGGCTTTTACCTGTACTTGTTGGTTACAAAAAACATTCATGAAGTTTGGTTATTTTAAGAATTTATTATGGGTCTACTGAAAATGTGAGCAAATCTGCTGGGTCAAAAGTATACATACAGCAATGTTAATATTTGCTTACATGTCCCTTGGCAAGTTTCACTGCAATAAGGCTTCTGGCAAGCTTCTGCTTGAATTTTTGACCACTCCTCTTGATAAAATTGGTGCAGTTCAGCTAAATTTGTTGGTTTTCTGACATGGACTTGTTTCTTCAGCATTGTCCACACAATTAAAGTTAAAAACTTAAGGTACCAATGATTGTCACAAACACAAAATTATTCTCTGCATTTGACCCATCACCCTTGATCACCTCCTGGGAGGTGAGGGGAGCATTGGGCACTCGCGTTGGCCGCGCCCTGGAATAATTTTTGTTGATTTAACCCCCAATTCCAACCCTTGATGCTGAGTGCCAAGCAGGGAGGTAATGGGTCCCATTTTTATAGTCTTTGGTATGACTCGGCCGGGGTTTGAACTCACAAGTCAGGACTTTGGGAAGGCCATTCTAAAACCTTCATTCTAGCCTGATTTAGCCATTCCGTTACCACTTTTGACGTGTGTTTGGGGTCATTGTCCTGTTGGAAAACCCAACTGCGCCCAAGACCCAACCTCCGGGCTGATTGAGAATTTGGAGGTAATCCTCCTTTTTCATTGTCTCATTTAAAGCACCAGTTCCATTGGCAGCAAAACAGGCCCAGAGCATAATACACCATGCTTGACGGTAGAAATGGCGTTCCTGGGATTGAAGGCCTCACCTTTTCTCCTCCAAACATATTGCTGGGTATTGTGGCCAAACAGCTCCGTTTTTGTTTCATCTGAAATCACATGGACAAAGATAAGACCTTATAGGAAAGATCTGTGGTCAGATGAAACAAAAATGCCAATGGAACTGGTGCTTTACAGAGAGTAAATGGAAAATGGAAATTCTTCAGGACAACCTAAAATCATCAGCCCGGAGGTTGGGTCTTGTGCGCAGTTGGGTGTTCCAACAGGACAATGACCCCAATCACACGTCAAAAGTGGTAAAGGAATGGCTAAATCAGGCTAGAATTAAGGTTTTAGAATGGCCTTCCGAAAGTCCTGACATAAACGTGTGGACAATGCTGAAGAAACAAGTCCATGTCCAAAAGCGCCTTATTGCAGTGAAACTTGCCAAGGGACATGTAAGCAAATATTAACATTCCTGTATGTATATGTAGCGGTTTCCCTCTTGTGGTGGGTTCTCCTGACGCCGACAGATCTTCGTGAGTCCGGTAGACAGGTTGAATTAGAGATGTCCCAATCCGATATTTGGATCGGATCGGCCGCCGATATTTGCCAAAAAACGCGTATCGGCAAGGCATGGAAAAATGCCGATCCAGATCCAGTTTTTTTTTTAAACTCCGGTCCGTGTTTTCCAACGCACCGATTTAAATAATACATTCCACTTTTCTGCTGCTCCCTAATTTCCGTTCCGCATTTTCCAGCACACCTTCAACACATCCACAGGTCTATGGATTCTCACGCAGTTGCTTTTAGCTGCGGACATTACACGACAGGCTCTTCTCACTCTTTTCTGTGTCTCTCTCTCACAGACAGCAAGCGCACCTTCTTACACACGTCACATACTGTCACGTCATACGTCACATACTGTCACGTCATACGTCACATACTGTCACGTCATACGTCACATACGTATACGTCTTCCCCGAGCAGAGAGGTAGCAGCATGGCTAACGTTAGCTGTGATGTTAGCGCACGGCAAATATATGCCACGCACAAAATCAAATAAAAAAATAAGCGCATAACAATTTTTGACACACGGACACGACAGAGAAAACAGTTTTCGTCATCATTGTTCAAATATCGTAACGTCTGTCGAGACGCTTATCTCCATTCGGTGCCACACGCCCACACCATCAAAATGCTGAGGCAAACATTTCCAGATCAACACCGTATGAAAAAAATAGTGATTTTTTTTGTAGTTGTGATTTCCCTCTCTGCATAAAAGTTTAAAAGTAGCATATATTAATGCAGTATGAAGAAGAATGTTTTAATGTAGACACATAGAATCATCATACTGCTGTGATTATATGCATCAAGTGTTCATTCAAGGCTAAGGCAAAATATCGAGATATATATTGTGTATCGCAATATGGCCTTAAAATATCGCAATATTAAAAAAAGGCCATATCGCCCAACCCTAGTTCAATGATGCCATTTCTGTTTGTCATGTATAATGTTGCCTATTTTGTGTTTATCCTTGAATAAACAGGTCAGTTTCTTGTTACTAACCGTTGTGTATTATTCAAACTCCCCTAATTCAGCTGGCTAGTTGTTATCAAGAGTACTAAAACTATTTTCAACATGATTCTGACAACTAAGTAGGCTAAATAACTTTAAACTTTAATACATGCTCGGATAGGCCAGTATCGGTCAGTATCGGTATCGGATCGGAAGTGCAAAAACAATATCGGTATCGGATCGGAAGTGCAAAAACCTCGATCGGGACATCCCTAGGTTGAATCAAGTCTTTTATTGACATTGCTTTCCAGCAATATATATTTTGGACTTTTCAGTCCGGCGTGTCTCTGCTTCTGGCTCCAACTCCAACTCTCGTGTCTCGGTCCGGCTGCTGCTAATAAAGGCGACAGGTGTTTAGATAACCAGCCCCAGCTGGGCAATCCACTCACCTGTCGCTGGCTTCGAGGCCGGCCATACACACCCCATTCCTGCAGGAGGCGCGCCGACCACGCCCTCCTCCACAGTATACTTTTGACCCAGCAGATTTGCTCACATTTTCAGTAGACCCATAATAAATTCATAAAATAACCAAACTTCATGAATGTTTTTTTGTGACCAACAAGTATGTGCTCCAATCACTCTATCACAAAAAAATAAGAGTTGTAGAAATTATTGGAAACTCAAGACAGCCATGTGTGCATGTAAACTTTTGATCGCGACTGTATGCATTTTTAGGGCCCTTCTGTCACTGTCAAACTTCAATCAGATGAATATGATGTAAATAATGGAGCATAAGTACAGTTTGGTTATGTTGCCTCTGTCCCCTATTAAATGATTAGAAGTGTAAGAAGAACAAACACATGACAGATGGTGTGAAGCCATTAAGGCTACATGAATATTATTCATCTGGTCACGGTGACACGTCCCGATGACGTTCACGTATCTGCGTCCTGCTCCCGGTGAGGCCGTCTGGTCTCCACGGAAACGCATCCCCCGTGAGGGTCGCTTACAGACTGCGAAACGCGTCGAGCGCTCGCGGTAATATCACAAGCCGGAGCCTCGTAAGGTGAGACCTTAAAACACGTCGGTGACGACCTGCTTTGCCGTCTTTCAAGGGTTTGAAAGCCGCCTGCGAGCAATCACAGCGGTCGTCCGGGGAAGCTGTGACTTAACCGTCTGCTTCCAATTACCAAAGAGGCTAAAAGCGGAGGTTTGGTCCACTTTGAGGAAGAGAAAAAAAAACGCGCTGCAGGGCCTTTGATCCTCTGCTAACGAACTACAGCAGGCTGACGCTGGGAGTTTTTTGATTGATTGATATATTTTTATTTCAAATATGCATAAAAACAAGAGCAAGCCTGATCCAATACAGTGCTATAGCCTTAACAGCCATTATAACAAAATGAAAACAATGGAGAATAAAAAACTAAAACAAATGAGCATTGGACTTTTTTTTTTTCTTTTTTTTTTTTTTTACATATTTGAAAAGGAGTGATAAGAAGTTTACACTTAATTAATCCCACCCCTTTTCTTTAAATCATAAATTACTCTGAGCTAGAACTACCTGTTCACTCTATGTACAAACCCATCCATCCATCCATCTTCTTCCGCTTATCCGAGGTCGGGTCGCGGGGGCAGCAGCCTAAGCAGGGAAGCCCAGACTTCCCTCTCCCC
The DNA here is from genome assembly GCF_033978685.3 of Nerophis lumbriciformis. Taxonomy (NCBI): domain Eukaryota; kingdom Metazoa; phylum Chordata; class Actinopteri; order Syngnathiformes; family Syngnathidae; genus Nerophis; species Nerophis lumbriciformis. The sequence goes on from NC_084551.2 coordinate 47,965,150, forward strand.
AGCCACTTCGTCCAGCTCCTCCCGGGGGATCCCGAGGCGTTCCCAGGCCAGCCGGGAGACATAGTCTTCCCAACGTGTCCTGGGTCTTCCCCGTGGCCTACTACCGGTCGGACGTGCCCTAAACATCTCCCGAGGGAGGCGATCGCGTGGCATCCTGACCAGATGTCCGAACCACCTCATCTGGCTCCTCTCGATGTGGAGGAGCAGCGGCTTTACTTTGAGCTCCCCCCGGATGACAGAGCTTCTCACCCTATCTCTAAGGGAGAGCCCCGCCACCCGGCAGAGGAAACTCATTTCGGCCGCTTGTACCCGTGATCTTGTCCTTTCGGTCATAACCCAAAGCTCATGACCATAGGTGAGGATGGGAACGTAGATCGACCGGTAAATTGAGAGCTTTGCCTTCCGGCTCAGCTCCTTCTTCACCACAACGGATCGATACAGCGTCCGCATTACTGAAGATGCCGCACCGATCCGCCTGTCGATCTCACGATCCACTCTTCCCTCACTCGTGAACAAGACTCCGAGGTACTTGAACTCCTCCACTTGGGGCAAGATCTCCTCCCCAACCCGAAGATGGCATTCCACCCTTTTCTGGGCGAGAACCATGGACTCGGACTTGGAGGTGCTGATTCTCATCCCAGTCGCTTCACACTCGGCTGCGAACCGATCCAGCGAGAGCTGAAGATCCTGGCCAGATGAAGCCATCAGGACCACATCATCTGCAAAAAGCAGAGACCTAATCCTGCAGCCACCAAACCGGATCCCCTCAACACCTTGAATGCGCCTAGAAATTCTGTCCATAAAAGTTATGAACAGAATCGGTGACAAAGGGCAGCCTTGGCGGAGTCCAACCCTCACCGGAAACGTGTCCGACTTACTGCCGGCAATGCGGACCAAGCTCTGACACTGATCATACAGGGAGCGGACCGCCAAAATCAGACAGTCCGATACCCCATACTCTCTGAGCACTCCCCACAGGACTTCCCGAGGGACACGGTCGAATGCCTTCTCCAAGTCCACAAAGCACATGTAGACTGGTTGGGCAAACTCCCATGCACCCTCAAGGACCCTGCCGAGAGTATAGAGCTGGTCCACAGTTCCACGACCAGGACGAAAACCACACTGTTCCTCCTGAATCCGAGGTTCGACTATCCGGCGTAGCCTCCTCTCCAGTACACCTGAATAGACCTTACCGGGAAGGCTGAGGAGTGTGATCCCACGATAGTTAGAACACACCCTCCGGTTCCCCTTCTTAAAGAGAGGAACCACCACCCCGGTCTGACAATCCAGAGGTACCGCCCCCGATGTCCACGCGATGCTGCAGAGTCTTGTCAACCAAGACAGCCCCACAGCATCCAGAGCCTTAAGGAACTCCGGGCGGATCTCATCCACCCCCGGGGCCTTGCCACCGAGGAGCTTTTTTTTCTATGTACAAACTTAACTTGTATATACATACTAGAGATGCGCGGTTTGCGGACACAACCGCGGAGTCTGCGGATAATCCGCGGGTCGGGCGGGTGACATGACGAAAAAAATAGATTTTAAATAGATTCGTGCGGGTGGCGGTTGAACCAATTTGGAAATATATATACATAGTTAAATGTTGTTACCCACATACGAAAAACGAGCAACACAGGCAATTATTCATCAGGCACTGCAGCACACCACAACACAACACAACAGAAGAAGAAAAACAATAAAGATGGCAACGCCGGCAGCAAACGTGGTACGCGACAAACTAAAAAAGGGAATACTAAAGACCAGGGGAAAAAAAGACCAACTATTTGCCTTGGCCAATAAGTTGCAGGTAATTTATTATTATTATTTATTTAATTTATTTTTGTTTAAATAGGGATGACATACATATGTTATTATATAATTTAAGTTTGTGCGCGTGATTGACAGCCTAAGGCTTATGAGGCACATGTTTTATTAATTTTTTTATTTCAACTTAAAAACGTATGAGCCTCTGCCTCTGCGTACAACATAGGCTATGTGTTTATCTTTATTTTCCTGCCTGTCGTTGACAATGGAGATTGTCTGATATTTTGTCTTGGCTGCAGATCAATCAATAAAGGTTCATCTTTGTCGCGAAATTGTTCACTGTTTCACTGTGCACCCCGCCCTCGTCCCTATTTGAGCATTATAACGTTAACAAGCTAATATTCATTGAAATAAATTCAGAACATTTTTTTTTTCCTAACGAAAATATAGGCCAAGTCTTTCTAAAACATTTTTTTAACTTCTTAAAAGCCTCGTTCTGCTTGCTGCAACTGCGCACACAAAGTGTGAGGAACGCACTCCTGATCTGAGGGCATTGGCAACCATAGTCAACACTTTCTTAATGGAAATGACAATAATACTATAATAATGATAAATAATATTATCACGCATTAATATCTCTTAGCCGGTAATGCGTGGCCAAGATATATTAAGGCGTGGCACGCATTGAATGTCTCTGCTGAATTGGATCAGTCTCCTTTCTTTAACAGGCAAAAGCTTTCTAACCTCACTAATGCCTTGCATCGTCTATATTAGATATATAACAACGGGCGGGTGGCGGGTGGCGGGTGAGTGTGGATTTGATAAAATGTTAGTTCGGGTGAATGGCGGGTGGATGACGACTTTTGTGATGCAGTTGCAGATGAAATAATTGCCTATCCGCGCATCTCTAATACATACATTATAGATATATACTTATTTATGCACACTACACACATACATAGCCACACCATTACCACTAGTGATCATGGAAATTGTATCATGCCACCACAGCAGCACCACTGCCTCAATGGGCAGCCCTATACTGTTCTGTAACACAAACAGCCCAATATCAAAGCCTTTCTTCATCTCTGTACCTCTGGAATACCATGTACCTATACTTCCTTTTAAACTCCGTTCAAGAGTTTGTGTAGTTTTACAAACCGCTACGCAACGGCTAAGCGCACAATAGCACACAAGCTTATACATACATCAGAATAATTGACGGGGTGTCAAAAAAATTGATTTTCGAATAATCGAGATTCTTATTTGAAACGATACTTAATCGATTCCAAAAAATCAAATCGATTTAAAAGAACGTTTTATTTTGTTTTAATGTGTCCTGTCCAGCCACCTTATTAAATGTTTGGGTAAAATTGTATTAAACAAAACCATTTTTCTTTTAAATAATATTAAAATGTATCCGAGCTGTTTATCCATTGTTTACGGAGTAATGTAGTTAACCATAGAACTGGCACCCAATGTTATTTAAAAAGTATTGATTTTCAATTGGGAATCATTTTGAATCGAGAATCAACTCTTTTGGAATGAATCGCGATACGTATTTGTAACAATTCTTAATCAATTAAAAAAATCAAAAATCCAAATCGATTAAAAAAAAGTAAACAAATATATATATATATGTCATACTAGTATTTCATATATATATATATATATATATATATATATATATATATATATAAAAATAAGAGAAATACTCGAATTTCAGTGTTCATTTATTTACACATATACACACACATAACACTCATCTACTCATTGTTGAGTTAAGGGTTGAATTGTCCATTCTTGTTCTATTCTCTGTCACTATTTTTCTAACCATGCTGAACACCCTCTCTGATAATGCATTGTGCTTCATCTCCTTGTTGTGTGCGCAGTTGTGCACTGCACTCTCTAAAAGCCGTAGATGTTATTGTCACATATGCATGTACAGTAGATGGCAGTATTGTCCTGTTTAAGAGTGTCACAACATTGCTGTTTACGGCAGACGAACTGCTTTACGTTAGACGAAAACGTGACTGCTGTCGTTGTGTGTTGTTGCGCTGGGAGGACGTTAATGAAATTGCCTAACAATAAACCCACATAAGAAACCAAGAACTCGCCCTCCATCATTCTACAGTTATAACGTGATTGGGCAGGCAGGCTGTTTATATTTTGGGAAAGTGGACGTGAAAACAGGTTGTCGACACGTCACTCAGGTCCGCATGAATTTCGGGAGATTTTCGGGAGAAAATTTGTCCCAGGAGGTTTTCGGGAGAAGGCGCTGAATTTCGGGAGTCTCCCGGAAAATCCGGGAATGTTGGCAAGTATGATATATGTATGTATGTATGTATATATATTTATATATGTATATGTACTGTATGTATATGTGTGTATATATATATGTGTGTATATATATATATATATATATATATATATATACAGGACTGTCTCAGAAATATAGAATATTGTGATAAAATCCTTTATTTTCTGTAATGCAAATAAAAAAACAAGAATGTCATACATTCTGGATTCATTACACAACTGAAATATTGCAAGCCTTTTATTATTTTAATATTGCTGATTATGGCATACAGCTTAAGAAAACTCAAAAATCGTATCTCAAAAAATTAGAATATTTTCTCAGACCAAGTAAAAAAACCCAGCAAAACAAAATCAAACATTTGCAAATGTCAATTAATGCACTCATTACTTGGTTGGGAATCCTTTTGCACGGATTACTGCATCAATGCGGCGTGGCATGGAGGCAATCAGCCTGTGGCATTGCTGAGGTGTTAAAGATGCCCAGGATGCTTCAATAGCGGCCTTTAGCTCAATTGCGTTATTGGGTCTGGTGTCTTTCAGCTTCTTCTTCACAATACCCCACAAATTCTCGATGGGGTTCAGGTCAGGGGAGTTGGCAGGCCAATCGAGGACATTAATGCCATGGTCAGTACACCAGTTACTGGTGGTTTTGGCACTGTGGGCAGGTGCCAGATCATGCTGGAAAATGAAATCATAATTTCCATAGAGCTTTTCAACAGATGGTATATATATATATATAGTATATATTTCTCATAGTCCTTCACATGGACGTCCCACTGGGGTGAGTTTTCCTTGCCCTTATGTGGGCTCTGTACCGAGAATGTCGTTGTGGCCTTTGAGACACTTGTGATTTAGGGCTATATAAATAAACATTGATTGATTGATTGATTGATATATATATATATATATATATATATATATATATATATATATATATATATATATATATATATATATATATATATATAATTTTTAATTTGTCCTGTCCAGCCACTCACACAAATCATATTGTTGATGCTGTACAGATTTACTTTAGAAAAGAGAAGTGTTGCCTTATTTGTATTTGACTTTATTCATTTATCGGATTGATTATTATTTTATTGAAACAAAAGCTGGGAACGCCTCGGGATCCCCCGGGAAGAGCTGGACGAAGTGGCTGGGGAGAGGGAAGTCTGGGCTTCCCTGCTTAGGCTGCTGCCCCCGCGACCCGACCTCGGATAAGCGGAAGAAGATGGATGGATGGATGGATGAAAAGCAGTTTTCTTTGAAGTAATATAGAAATTGATCAGAACTGTTTATCTAATGTACAGAGGAAGGCAGTTAATCATAGAACTGGCTCCCGATGTTATTGAAAAAATACTGATTTTGAATCGGGTCCCGTTTTGAATCGAAAATCGATTCCGACTCATTACCCCCAAGAATCGAATCGTGTGGTGACCAAAGATTCACAGCCTTAATAATTTAACAATAGTGCGGTCTAAAACCGCACATTTTTCAATATAAACAAGTATCAATTAATTATAGTTGCATATTACTTACACATACAAGCAAGGCAGCAATGGAAACAAAGTTGTTTTTGTGAATTCCTCAATATTCATCTAGTTATGTCCACTGTCAATATTTTGGTACCGGTACAAAATTGCATTTCGATATTTTTCCAAATATAAGGGACTACTGAAAAAGTCATTATTGGCAATATTTTAACTAAATATATTCTGAAAGATTAAACATATTGCAATCAAATAACAACTTTGCCATAAAATACGGCAGGGAACATATTAGACAACTTGTCTTTTAGTAGTAAGTAAACAAACAAAGGCTCTTAATTTAGTCTGCTGACATATGCAGTAACATATTGTGTCATTTCTCATTCTATTATTTTGTCAACATTATGAGGGACAATTGGTAGAAAATTGATTATTAATCGACTTTTTCATTTACTGTTAATATCTGCTTACTTTCTCTTCTACACTTCTGTTAAAATGTAATAATCACGTATTCTTCTGTTGTTTGGATATTTTACATGCATTTTAGCTGATACTACAAATTCTGGTATCAATTCAATACCAAGTCGTTTAAGGATCTTACATTGGGACGTATTCCCTGACTATATGAACAATAAACAGTTATAAAAAATGTTGTGATAGTAAAAAAAAAAAAATCGATGTAATTATTGTATGACGATAAACGGCTCTTGTACTTGGTATCGTTACAGTCGATATCTGTGTAGATCCACCCATTTGTTTACATTCAGGAGTGCTAGCTTGCTGTTAGCGGTTAGCTATTGTATCCTCCTACGGTGTGTAGTGAAGCATGTTTAGCTCTTCCTCGTCCTGCAGGGATGATACTTGTAAGAAACTGTTTATTTGTCGCCATGGAGACAAGGAATAGTGATTTAGAAATGGCAAAAACAATGCGGAGGGTCGTTAGCCGCGAGCTAGCTATGTTCTAGGGTTGTAAAGTATACCGGTATTGGTATAGTACCGCGATACTAATGAATCATATTCAATACTATACCACCTCTAAAAAGTACCGGTCCCACCGCCCCCCGTCGTCGTCACGTCGTGCCATTGCCGGTTTACGAGCAGAGGAGCATGTTCGGCAGCGCACAATCACAGAGTACTTACAAACAGACATGGTGAGTAGACAGAAAAGGGACAACGCATGCATTTTGGCTTATATATGGTTATAACACTGAAACGCCCTCAGGGAAAGGTGCTTTAAGACATTGCTAGCTCGCTAGCGGCTAACGTCCAGCCGCAGTGTTGTAGCTACTTCTAAATCACTAATCCTCGCCTCCATGGCGACAAAGTACGTTTCGTACAAGTTCACTTCACTACACACCGTAGCTCACCGGCGTCAAAATGTAAACAAACGCCATTAGTGGATCTACACTTAACATCCACTGTAATGATACCAAGTACAGGAGCGTATCTAGTGATTACATCGATACTTTTTGGCATCACAACATCTTATTTTGTTTAAAAAATATATATATTATGTTTATAAACTCAGGAAATATGTCCCTGGACACTTTGATTATGACCAATGTATGATCCTGTAACTACTTTGTATCGGATTGATACCCAAATTTGTGGTATCATCCAAAACTAATGTAAAGTATCAAACAACAGAAGAATAAGTGATTAATACATTTTAACAGAAGTGTATATAGAACATGTTAAAAGAGAAAGTAGGCAGATATTAAGAGTAAATGAACAAGTAGATTAATAATTAATTTTCTACCGCTTGTCCTTAATAATGTTGA
>NC_084551.2:47977500-48025000 GCF_033978685.3 Nerophis lumbriciformis
TAAACTCACTGGGGTCCAATATAATTTTTAAAAGCCCCTGAAATGAGAGGATTAGACCCTTTTTTAAAGTCATTGTTTTTTTTTTTTTAATTCCCTTCTCGGTCTCTTCAAACAGACCGCCGTCAAACTGAGCCGGCGTTAATGATATCGTCATCCCTGACGGCTCAAGGCGGTGAATGGAAAGAGCCAGGACGGTGAGGAGATGCTGCCGCTTGTTCCATCGCCGCAGGTACGCACCAAGCGTTTATCTCCCGCCCGACGATAAGAACCAACGGAGGGCATACTTGCCAACCCTCCCGAATTTTCCGGGAGACTCCCGAAATTCAGCGCCTCTCCCGAAAATCCCCCGGGACAAATATTCTCCCGAAAATCTCCCGATTTTCAGCCGGAGCTGGAGGCCACGCCCCCTCCATGTGGACCTGAGTGAGGACAGCCTTTTTTCAACAAGGTGAGAAGAACTAAATCATCCAGACTAGAGACAAATTGTAATATTATGTTTATCTTACCTAAAAATAAATATATTTATTAATTCAAAAAAACAAAACAAAAAAAACATTTTTACTATATTTTGCTAAAAACATCAAAATTAATTGTATTTTTTTTGTATTTTTTCTGACTCCTCATTACATTCAGCCATAGAATTAAAATAAACATATTTGAAATAATTAATTTTATATTATCATAATAATTCATTTAAAATTACCATATTTAATTATTAAAATAATTGCTTGTTTATCAACAACTTTAGCATTTTATTCATTACATTTTGAAGCTCTCAGAAGCCAAGTTATGTTATATTCCTTAAGATTTATTTATGCAAGTTTGAAGTATCAATTATCCAAACACAGTTTTGTTTGCATATTTTCAGGATGTAGATATATATATTTATATATATATATGTATGTATATATATATATATATATATATATATATATATATATATATATATGTATGAAATACTTGACTTGGTGAATTCTAGCTGTCAATATACTCCCCCCCTCTTAACCACGCCCCCAACCACGCCCCCACCCTCCACCCCCCACCTCCCGAAATCGGAGCTCTCAAGGTTGGCAAGTATGACGGAGGGGGAAATGTGGCGGCGAAACCCATTCGGGGTTCACGTATGTACGCGAGCCCCGTATGACCTCCTTCCTGCCACTTAATGCCAACCTTCGTCTGGTCGGCAAATATCAGCTCGACGGGGAGGAATTGGCCGTAAATTAACATTTCATGCTGTTAAACATGCAGTGAAAACTGAACAAATACAAAAAATATGGTATTAAAAGATTAAATGACACAATAGAGCGACTCAAATATACACTAAATTGCCAGAAATACTTGGCCACCTGCCTTGACTCACATATGAACTTGAAGTGCAATCCCATTCCTAACCCATAGGGTTCAATATGATGCCCGTCCACCTTTTGCAGCTATTACAGCTTCAACTCTCCTGGGAAGGCTGTCCACAAGGTTGCGGAGTGTGTTTATAGGAATTTTTCACCATTCTTCCAAAGGCGCATTGGCATACTTGCCAACCTTGAGACCTCCGATTTCGGGAGGTGGAGGGTGGGGCGTGGTCGGGGGTGGGGCGGGGCGGGCCGTGGTTAAGAGGGGAGGAGTATATTGACAGCTAGAATTCACCAAGTCAAGTATTTCATACATATTATATATATATATATATATATATATATATATATATATATATATACATATATATATATATATATATATAGAGAGAGAGATCTACATCCTGAAAATATGCAAACAAAACTGTGTTTAGATAATTGATACTTCAAACTTGCATACATAAATATTAAGGAATATAACATAACTTGGCTTCTGAGAGTTTCAAAATGTAATGAATAAAATGCTAAAGTTGTTGATAAACAAGCAATTATTTTAATAATTAAATATGGTCATTTTAAATGAATTATTATGATAATTTAAAATCAATTATTTCAAATGTTTATTTTAATGTATAATTCTATGGCTGGATGTAATAAGGAGTCACGAAAAAATACAAATAAAAATACGATTAATTTTGATGTTTTTAGCAAAATATAGTAAAAATTTATTTTTTTTATAAAAAAATTTAATTGATAATTATATTTATTGTTAGGTAAAATAAACATAATAATACAATTTATCTCTAGTCCGGATGATTTAGTTCTTGTCACCCTGTTGTCCTCCCGTCATGAAAAAAGGCTGTCCTCACTCAGGTCCGCATGGAGCTGGAGGGTGCGTGGCTTCCAGCTCCGGCTGAAAATCGGGAGATTTTCGGGAGAATATTTGTCCCGGGAGGTTTTCGGGAGAGGCACTGAATTTCGGGAGTCTCCCGGAAAATTCGGGAGGGTTGGCAAGTATGCGCATTGGTGAGGACACACACTGACGTTGTTTCGAGAAGGCCTGGCTCTCAGTCTCCGTTCTAATTCAGCCCAAAAAGGTGTTCTATCGGGTTCAGGTCAGGACTCTGTGCAGGCCAGTCAAGTTCATCCACACCAGACTCTGTCATCCATGTCTTTATGGACCTTGCTTTGTGCACTGGTGCACAAAGTGGGCGGTATGGCTCGGTGGGTAGAGCGGCCGTGCCAGCAACTTGAGGGTTGCAGGTTCGGTCCCCGATTCCGCCATCCTAGTCACTGCCGTTGTGTCCTTGGGCAAGACACTTTACCCACCTGCTCCCAGTGCAACCCACACTGGTTTAAATGTAACTTAGATATTGGGTTTCACGATGTAAAGCGCTTTGAGAAAAAGCGCTATATAAATGTAATTCACTTCACTTCACTTCACAGTCACGTTGGAAGAGGAAGGGGCCCGCTCCAAAATGTTCCCACAAGGTTGGGAGCATGGAATTGTCCAAAATGTTTTGGTATCCTGGAGCATTCAAAGTTCCTTTCACTGGAACTAAGGGGCCAAGCCCAACTCCTGAAAAACAACCCCACACCATAATTCCTCCTCCACCAATTTTCCGGGAGACTCCCGAAATTCAGCGCCTCTCCCGAAAACCTCCCGGGACAAATATTCTCCCGAAAATCTCCCGATTTTCAGCCGGAGCTGGAAGCCACGCCCCCTCCAGCTCCATGCGGACCTGAGTGAGGACAGCCTTTTTTCATGACGGGAGGACAACAGGGTGACAAGAACTAAATCATCCAGACTAGAGATAAATTGTATTATTATGTTTATCTTACCTAAAAATAAATATATTTATTAATTAAAAAAAAAAAAAAAAAAAAAAAAAAAAAATGTTTACTATATTTTGCTAAAAACATCGAAATTAATTGTATTTTTATTTATATTTTTTCCTGACTCCTTATTACATCCAGCCATAGAATTATACATTAAAATAAACATATTTGAAATAATTGATTTTAAATGATCATAATAATTCATTTAATATGACCATATTTAATCATTAAAATAATTGCTTGTTTATCAACAACTTTAGCATTTTATTCATTACATTTTGAAACTCTCAGAAGCCAAGTTATGTTATATTCCTTAATATTTATTTATGCAAGTTTGAAGTATCAATTATCCAAACACAGTTTTGTTTGCATATTTTCAGGATGTATATATATATATATATATATATATATATATGTATGAAATACTTGACTCGGTGAATTCTAGCTGTCAATATACTCCTCCCTTCTTAACCACGCCCCCAACCACGCCCCCAACCACGCCCCGCCCCACCCCCGACCACGCCCCCACCCCCCCACCTCCCGAAATTGGAGGTCTCAAGGTTGGCAAGTATGGTGTGTAATGTTCTATATTTTCAATGGAACATATAAAATGTTGGTGTTTACTTGAGTCATAATGCAGTCTACACCTATCTCTTGAGTGTGACTGCCATTAAATTGCAGTCTACACGTATCTCTTATGTTTGACTGCTATCACACTTATCATTTCACCATGTACCAAATAAAATAGCTTCGAGGTCGGTAAGCAAAACCAGAATTATTCCTTACAATAGCACTGTCGAGTTTTGAGAAAAAAAAGGATTTTAAGTGTGCCTTATAGTCCGGAAAATATGGTAAATATTTTTAGACTGAGCTGCCAGTTTTGACTTTTTGACTTTTTTACTCTGCATTTTATCAATCCAAACATTTAACAACTGGACACAATGTATAACATTAAATGTATCAAATACCTCAAATCTGATGGAAGCTTCTCCTGTGTTTTATTATTTTGTACGCGGGACAAGTTGACGCGAAGATTTAATGTGGAGCACCTGCCGGAGAATGAGTGCCGACACAAATGTGGGCCAAAAAGTGCTCTCATGTCCGACGGGGGAAATGTTTCCTATGCAAAGAAACATTTTCCACGCAGCACGCCTTGCTTTCCTCACACGGTTGTACATTAGCTAGCGCCACAGCAAGGCCGAGACGTAGTGCTAAACTAAGACAGATGCTAATAGAAGATGTCATTCTCGTCAACATTCACATCATTTGCTCAGCTGCTTCCCGGTACTTACAGTATGCTGCATGTTTCTTGACAGCCCTGGGGTCTTTCCGACTATAAATAGGCGAAAACGTTGTTTTTTTAAAACAGCACTAAGTAATTTCAACCTTTTTTGGATGATACATGGACTTACAACCAGTTGAATGACACCTCTGTCATGGCCTGAGGTGGTCTGTGTCACTTTTACTGGCACTTGGCAACTTTGAGGAGGGTGGCAGGAACCCTGCAACGCAAAAAACTACAAATGTGCTGACTTGCTTTACGACGTACGTCAATCCCCCTTGTCCCATTCATTAAAAAGACGGAAGTCGATGCGAACGCCTCCATGCAAGCGTTACATCATACTTGCCAACCTTGAGACCTCCGATTTCGGGAGGTTGGAGGTGGGGTGTAGGGGGGCGTGGTCGGGGTGGGGCGGGGGCGTGGTTGGGGCGGGGCTAAGAGGGGAGGAGTATATTTACAGCTAGAATTCACCAAGTCAAGTATTTCATATATATATATATATATAAGAAATAATTGAATTTCAGTGAATTCTAGCTATATATATATATATATATTTTATTATATATATATATATATATATATATATATATATATATATATATATATATATATATAAATAAAATAAATACTTGAATTTCAGTGTTCATTTATTTACACATATACACACTCATAACACTCATCTACTCATTGTTGAGTTAAGGGTTGAATTGTCCATCCTTTCTAACCATGCTGAACACCCTTTCGCAGGTACCCAGAAATGTTTCGAGTACCACCAAAGAAACTGAATCTCTGAAGACAGTATAAAAATTTGTGTTAAAGGTGTACAAATACTGTTTGTATAATAAGCATGTTATTTTTTTTACAAATGAGGGTTAAGAGTTCAGTACTAAAAAAAAAAAGAAAAGAATGTGGCTTAAGTACAGTTTTTTAATCGAGCTACTGCATTTTTTGGTTGGGTTGTTTATTTATTTTGAGTAACTTCTATACATTTCTAAAAGGGGAGGAATGTAATAGTGATCTATGTTTGTCTGTTGCCATCTCCTGGTGAATGTTGGCTATAGCGTACTGGGGTTACTTTTTGGTTGGCCAACGATTTACGTGGTGTTGCGCACCTGACGTCACTCAGGTCCGCATGGAGCTGGAGGGGGCGTGGCTTCCAGCTCCACCGGAATTTCGGGAGATTTTCGGGAGAAAATTTGTCCCGGGAGGTTTTCGGGAGAGGTGCTGAGTTTCGGGAGTCTCCCGGAAAATCCGGGAGGGTTGGCAAGTATGCGTTACATTGTCGGAATTTCCGTGTTCGTAGTTGGATTTTCAACTGGAACGCCCGCTCGGAAAGTCTGAGCATTCTCACCATATCCGGGTTTGTTTCAAAGATGGCTGCTCTGGATGTAAACATTAATGTCCACTTTTATTATATCCGTTATTAAAGTTAAAGTACCAGTGATAGTCACACAAACACTAGGTGTGGTGAAATTACCCTCTGCATTTGACCCATCCCCTTGTTCCACCCCATGTGAGGTGAGGGAAGCAGTGATTTTGGTGATTTAAAGGCCTACTGAAATGTGATTTTCTTATTTAAAGGGGAACATTATCACAATTTTAGAAGGGTTAAAACCATTAACAATCAGTTCCCAGTGGCTTATTTTATTTTTCGAAGTTTTTTTCAAAATTTTACTCATCACGCAATATCCCTAAAAAAAGCTTCAAAGTGCCTGATTTTATCCATCGTTATATACACCCGTCCATTTTCCTGTGACGTCACATAGTGATACCAATACAAACAAGCATAGCGGATAGAACAGCAAGATATAGCGAATTTAGCTCGGATTCAGACTCAGATTTCAGCGGCTTAAGCAATTCAACAGATTACGCATGTATTGAAACGGATGGTTGTAGTGTGGAGGCAGGTAACGAAAACGAAATTGAAGAAGAAACTGAAGCTATTGAACCATATCGCTTTGAACCGTATGCAAGCGAAACCGACAAAAACGACACGACAGCCAGCGACACGGGAGAAAGCGAGGACAAATTCTAACCGATTGGTATGTGTTTGTTTGGCATTAAAGGAAACTAACAACTATGAACTAGGTTTACAGCATATGAAATACATTTGGCAACAACATGCACTTTGAGAGTGCAGACAGCCCATTTCAGAGCTGTCTAAACTGTTTTTGCAATGTTTTTAAGCTAAATTATTGGTAAACACAGTTTATGTATAATAATTTACGTAAAACCGCGAGTAATGAATAAAGTTTTCATCAATTAATATATTCTGTAGACATACCCTCATCCGCTCTCTTTTCCTGAAAGCTGATCTGTCCAGTTTTGGAGTTGATGTCAGCATCTGCTTTGAGTGTCGCAGGATATCCACACATTCTTGCCATCTCTGTCGTAGCATAGCTTTCGTCGGTAAAGTGTGCGGAACAAACGACTGACCATTTCGTCGGCTTTCCCCACAGCCTCGTATTTTGAACAAATTTCGTCCAATTTCTTGCCACTTTCGCATCTTTGGGCCACTGGTGCAACTTGAATCCGTCCCTGTTCGTGTTGTTACACCCTCCGACAACACACCGACGAAAGTGAGAAAATGGCGGATTGCTTCCCGAAGTGACGTCACAACCCGCTCCGAGAGCGAATAATAGAAAGGCGTTTAATTCGCCAAAATTCACCCATTTAGAGTTCGGAAATCCGTTAAAAAAATATATGGTCTTTTTTCTGCAACATCAAGGTATATATTGACGCTTACATACGTCTGGTGATAATGTTCCCCTTTAAACGGGGATAGCAGGTCCATTCTATGTGTCATACTTGATCATTTCGCGATATTGCCATATTTTTGCTGAAAGGATTTAGTAGAAAACATCGACGATAAAGTTCGCAACTTTTGGTCGCTGATAAAAAAGCCTTGCCTGTACCGGAAATAGCAGACGATATGCGCGTGACGTCACAGGTTGTGGAGCTCCTCACATCCGCACATTGTTTACAATCATGGCCACCAGCAGCGAGAGCGATTCGGACCGAGAAAGCGACGATTTCCCCATTAATTTGAGCGAGGATGAAAGATTTGTGGATGAGGAAAGTGAGAGTGAAGGACTAGAGGGCAGTGGGAGCGATTCAGATAGGGAAGATGCTGTGAGAGGCGGGTGGGACCTGATATTCAGCTGGGAATGACTAAAACAGTAAATAAACACAAGACATATATATACTCTATTAGCCACAACACAACCAGGCTTATATTTAATATGCCACAAATTATCCCGCATAACAAACACCTCCCCCCTCCCGTCCATATAACCCGCCAATACAACTCAAACACCTGCACAACACACTCAATCCCACAGCCCAAAGTACCGTTCACCTCCCCAAAGTTCATACAGCACATATATTTCCCCAAAGTCCCCAAAGTTACATGCACATAGCGGCACGCACGTATGGGCAAGCGATCAAATGTTTGGAAGCGTACTCACGGTACCATGTCTGCGTATCCAACTCAAAGTCCTCCTGGTAAGAGTCTCTGTTGTCCCAGTTCTCCACGGGCCAATGGTAAAACTTGACTGTCATCTTTCGGGAATGTAAACAATGAAACACCGGCTGTGTTATCCGGCACAACAGTCAGGGGGTGCATTCTACGGCGGGGGTGCGTTATCCGGCACAACACCTGCCGCAATACACCGCTTCCCACCTACAGCTTTCTTCTTTGCTGTCTCCATTGTTCATTGAACAAATTGCAAAAGATTCACCAACACAGATGTCCAGAATACTGTGGAATTTTGCGATGAAAACAGACGACTTAATAGCTGGCCACCATGCTGTCCCAAAAGGTCCTCCACAATCCGTGACGTCACGCGCAGGCGTCATCATACCGAGACGTTTTCAGCAGGATATTTCGCGCGAAATTTAAAATTGCACTTTAGTAAGCTAACCCGGCCGTATTGGCATGTGTTGCAATGTTAAGATTTCATCATTGATATATAAACTATCAGACTGCGTGGTCGGTAGTTGTGGGTTTCAGTAGGCCTTTAAACTCCAATTCCAACCCTTGTTGCTGAGTGCCAATCATGGAGGTAATGGGTCCCATTTTTATAGTCTTTGGTATGACTCGGCCTGGGTTTGAACTCGTGACCTACCGATCTCAGGGCGGACACTCTAACCACGAGGCCACTGAATAACACTTCTGGTTAGCGTTTGTCACAGTAAATCAGCCATAGACAGTGTATTGTTGTACGTTTATATACGGTAACATTACTGTAGTGTAAACCATTTATTTCATATGGTATATACGCTGCACGTCGCTAGCAATAGCGTCCGTGTTTGGTTGCAGAAAGAGTGCATATTGTAACGGTACAGGGGAGAAGAAGACGGCACTGAGGCAGGGACGTCGTTGAGCCTTAGGCGTATGTATTATTAAGGGTGTGGGAAAAAATTGATTCGAATTCAAATCGCCATTCTCACGTTGTACGATTCAGTATCGATTCTCATTTTTCAAAAATCGATGTTCTTATTTTTCTATTTTTTTATTTTTTATTAATCAATCCAACAAAACAATACACAACAGTACCATAATAATGCAATCCAATTCCAAAACCAAACCCAACCCAGCAACACTCAGAATAGCAATAAACAGAGCAATTGAGAGGAGACACACACACGACACAGAACAATCCAAAATTAGTGAAACAAAAATGAATATTATTAACAACAGTATCAATATTAGTAACAATTTCAACATAGCAGTGATTAAAAAATCCCTCATTGACATTATCATTACAGACATTTATAAAAAAAAAAAATAATAAAAAAAATGTCACAGTGGCTTACACTTGCATCTCATAAGCTTGACAACACACTGTGTCCAATATTTTCACAAAGATAAAATAAGTCATATTTTTGGTTCATTTAATAGTTAAAACAAATTTACATTATTGCAATCAGTTGATAAAACATTGTATTTTACAATTATAAAAGCTTTTTACAAAAATCTACTACTCTGCTTGCATGTCAGCAGACTGGGGTAGATCCTGCTGAAATCCTATGTATTGAATGAATAGAAAATTGTTTTGTATCGGAAAAATATCGTTTTTGAATCGAGAATCGCGTTGAATCGAAAAAAATCGATTTATAATCGAATCGTGACCCCAAGAATGGATATTGAATCGAATCGTGGGACACCCAAAGATTCGCAGCCCTATTTATTATCAATAACATATGGCGGGTGTAATTAAACAGAATACTTGGTGTGAGAATATGTGATGCGTCTAACTGGAGAGAGTTACCGGCAAGTGTTGAAGGTGCGTGATGAGAGGAAAGCAGAAGTCCAAAGACGGCGAGGCTGGCTTGGAAGTCCGTGGGCAGGCGAGAGTTTGAGGGCAGGAGAGAGGCATCAAGGTCCGTGGGCAGGCAAGAGGTCGAGGGCAGGAGAGAGGCATCAAGGTCCGTGGGCAGGCAAGAAGTCGAGGGCAGGAGAGAGGCATCAATGTCTGTGGGCAGGCAAGAGGTCGAGGGCAGGAGTTAGGCATCAAGGTCCGTGGGCAGGCAAGAAGTCGAGGGCAGGAGAGAGGCATCAAGGTCCGTGAGCAGGCAAGAAGTCGAGGGCAGGAGAGAGGCATCAATGTCCGTGGGCAGGCAAGAGGTCGAGGGCAGGAGAAAGGCATCAAAGTCCGTGAGCAGGCAAGAAGTCGAGGGCAGGAGGAGAGAGGCATCAATGTCCGTGGGCAGGCAAGAGGTCGAGGGAAGGAGAGAGGCATCAAGGTCCGTGGGCAGGCAAGAGGTCGAGGGCAGGAGAGAGGCATCAAGGCCCGTGGGCAGGCAAGAAGTCGAGGGCAGGAGAGAGGCATCAATGTCCGTGGGCAGGCAAGAGGTCGAGGGAAGGAGAGAGGCATCAAGGTCCGTGGGCAGGCAAGAGGTCGAGATCCGGGGAAGCAGCAAGAAGTCCACGGGAAGTCCGGTGAAACGAGACACACAGCTTGTATCCAGGGAACAGAGGAATAATGCGGGGCGACAAAACAGGACACAACACAATGAGCACAGAGGAGGGGAAACAGAGAGCGAGAAGGCACATGCAGAGGAGGTAGAGACGTGTGGGTTTACTGTACTATACAGATGGCTACGCTCTGGCACTGGAACGCAGGACGCGCTGGTCTAAATGGTGTGCGGCGTCCTCATCAGCGTCAGGTGCGTTGTTTGATGAGTGCAGGGGCGCAGCCACGGCCGGTCTAATGTTATCCAAATCACAAAGTGTCCACAGTTCTGCCCGCATCCTCCAATCATTTGTGGCAGCTTTGGGGTACTTTGAAGACTGCAAGCATCTTCCAATTTGTCGACAAACCAGAGCAACGCTTACTCCAATCAGCCGATGTCCTGTTGTCATAATTCCTCTTTCTTCTCCCAAGAGTCCGTCGTGTGTCCGGCAACAACCGCTACGTCAAGACAGGCAGTTTCCCCCAGACCTAAGATCTTGTCAATTTCATTGAGAGGCCAGTTAATTAGTTCCATTGTTTAGATGTTGAGAGCAGTGCAAAAAGAGGCAACAAGATTTTTAAGTCAAGACAAAGAAGCAAGCAGGAGAGATAAGAGAGAGGGAAAGGGAGCGTCTGCCCTCGATGAGTGCCAGTGAGAAAGGCGGTTTGGACTGCGCTTACAATTGGCAACAAGCCAAGCAGCTGTGTGCATGTCTATGTATCTGCTTGTGCTAAATGAGCTCGTTAACGTCATTACCTGTCACTCTTTAAACCCCTTGTGCAGATCCGAATGCTTGTTATTTAAATATTTACTGCACCTGAGTTTGAAGCAAAGGTGGTTAAACTTTAATGCCACCTTCGGCTGTTTCGAAGCACCGCTTGCAGCGCTGCACTTCCGCGTTTAAAGCGTCAACTTTATCGGTGGTTTTGAAGCCCAAATACCTCCAGTGTTGCGCTTCACACACACACACGCTTTATTAACCAGTAGAATTGCCATTTTTTGCAGTTTTTCCTCTCCACATTGTTTCTGCTTGTATACGCTCTGTGTATCAGCGTTGTCACACTTTTTCATATGTGGAAAGTACCAGTATTAGTGCCGTACCGTACCATACATTATAGTCCCACCATTACACAACAAACCCGGCAGCAATAGAGTTAACGACTAAAATCGTTTTTAATCATTAGACATGCTTCGGTTGATGACTGAACGAAGAACTACACAGAAAGGAACAGCCGTCAACGACGGCTGTCTCTTGTAATTTTTTGTAGGTATGTAACGTTAATGTTTTCACATTTGCCTGCTTTTCGTCAATATTTTAGCCTAACGTTAGCTAGCGTGGCTAGCTGGCTAACGTTAAAAACTGACGTGTAATTCATTATGTAAATTGGGGAATTTTCTCTGGCCCTACCTGGGTGAGTCAACATCTGAAATCCCTTGCTTTGAAGGACTAGATTCATACCCCTTACCCCTATATGCGAAGTATTATTGGGACACCAATAATGGTTTATACTCAGGTCGGGCTTATACCGCCACGGGTAAGATGTACCCCTGTGCTACCTGCCGCATTTGGGCAGATGTGGTTTGTAAGCCTGGTATGGCAGCCCATCTAGGAGAAGGAAATCTCCAATCACAAAACCACCGCTGCCTTGCGGTCAACCCACTCGAGGGCGCGGCTAAGAGAGTAAACCCCGACAGAAAATCAGGAGCCGTTGTAACGTTGTAGCGTCATTCCGGCAACTCCTGCGGCATCGCTGGTGCCAAGCTGTTTCGACACTTGTCGCTCCCTTGGATCCACCAGCCACGCGGAGAGTGGGGGCTTCCTAGTGGATCTACATGCCCAGGCCATGTCGATCCACTGTAGAGGTCACTCCTGCGTCACTTTGTATCTACCCCATCGTCTCCCGAGATGGAAGGATGCCGCCGCCGACGACGATTGGGACACCATTACCCACACGGGAACGCACAAAATGTAGGGATAGGGCTAAAAAGGGAAACAGCCCGGGTGGAGCCGCCACGGTTGCAGATCTTGGTGGTAGTAGCAAAGATTCAAACAAAAACTTTGAAGGCCGAAGTTGAGAAGAGTTCCCTGTGAACAGCAGTTGAACATGGGTAAATCAGTCCTAAGGGAATGCCGTTCGGAAGGGTGGGGCGATGTCCTAGTTCGCCCGTGGTCGAGGGAAACGGAGTCTGGATCAGCTCCTCTAACCTGGAAAGACGGCAATGGGGGCCATGACAGACATCTCGGAGAAGCTGGCGGGTGCCCCGGCGAAAGTTCTCTTTTCTCTGTGGATGGCAGGGCGCCCTGGATTGGGTTCGCCCACGAGACAGGGGCCATGCCTTGGAAAGTGTTGCGGTTCCGGTGTCCGGTAAAACTCTTGCTGGCCCGTGAAACTCCGGGGGGAAAAGTCTAAACCTCGCGCCAGGTTTTACCCATATCCGCTGCAGGTCTCCCAAGTTGAACAACCTCTGGCATGTTAGAATAAGGTGGAGAAGATAAGTCGGCAAGTCAGATCCGTAACTTCGGGACAAGGATTGGCTCTAAAGGCTGGGTTGGTCGGGCTGGGGTGCGAAGCAGGGCTGAGCGCGTTCCATGCATGGGGGAGCCATTGTCCCGCCTGCACTGTGGATCCTGCGTGTCCTACCACTCTTGTGCCGTGCGTGAAGACGGATGTGGCAGAGGGTTGATGTTGGTGGTGTGCGGTAGTGACTCTGGACTCGTGTCACGCTCTTTCTACGGGGATTGGCTCGCGTATACGGGGTGTCACTGGTCGGCGATGTTGGCTACATACCCGACCTTTCTTGAAATGCAGACCAAAGAATCTAACGCACACGCAAGTCAGAGGGCAGCAGAAAAACCCGAGGTACAATGAAAGTAAAGGCTGCCCGGGTCACCACCGGCCCATCCATCGGGGACTGCGTGGCTCGGTTGGGAGAGCGGCTGTGCCAGCAGGTTGCTGGTTCAATCCCCACCTTCTACCAACCAAGTCACGTCCATTGTGTCCTTATGCAAGACACTTCATCCTGGCTCCTGATAGGTCGTGGTTAGGGCCTTGCATGGTAGCTCCCGCCATCAGTGTGTGAATGTGTGTGTGAATGGGTGGATGTGGAAATAGTGTCAAAGCGCTTTGAGTACCTTGAAGGTAGAAAAGCGCTATACAAGTATAACACCATTTACCATATCTAGCCCACAGCGTCGCATGCGGTAGGATCCGAAAGATAATGAACTATGCCTGCGCAGGGCAAAACCAGAGGAAACTCTGTTGGAGGTCAGTGTATTGGGACTGAGCCTTTGCCTCTTGTTTGATTACTCAATTTATTATTACAACACAGGAGAGCTTCTAGCGGTATTTTTACATTGTTAAATTCAAATGTTGGCAAAGCCCGGCCAACCACTGCTGTGTCGCCAAAGTATCCACAGCCTGTAGAAATGTGTGTCCATGAGGTATGAAGTTGGCGTGAGACAGCGCACATTTCCACGTCACATTGAGAAATATTGCGACTACAAACTACACTCACAGACAGTCCCGTTATAATGTGTTCATGATGGAGTGCAATAGGCAGTGCAATTTTTTTCATGGCGGGCCGCCACAAACAAAACTGAACTTAAAAGCAAAGTTACCTTGTTATGCTATTAACACTGCTTTACTTCTTTTTACACCATGACCTTTGGGGGGCGTTTTGCACGAATAAGCGCATTTGAAGGGACATTTTACCACAAACGTATTCCTAGCCCTTTTCTGCTACGTCACTGATAACCTGCACAGTGGGCTTGTGGTTAGAGTGTCTGCCTTGAGGTCGGGAGTTCAAACCCCGGCCGAGTCATACCAAAGACGATACAAATGGGACCCATTACCTCCCTGTTTGGCACTCAGCATCAAGGGTTAAAATTGGGGGTTAAATCACCAAAATGATTCCCGGGCGCGGCCACCGCTGCTGCTCACTGCTCCCCTCACCTCCCAGGGGGTGATCAAGGGTGATGGGTCGAATGCAGAGGTTAATTTCACCACCTAGTGTGTGTGTGACAATCATTAGTACTTTAACTTTTTTAACTTTAACTTAATAAGAATATAATAGCAAATTTCCATGGACAAAATCCCAAAGTCCCCGCGTCAGTGTTAGGTTTGTTTAGGTCTCCCCTAGAGGGGGGTGGGGGGGGGTTACCCACATATGCGGTCCTCTCCAAGGTTTCTCATAGTCATTCACATCGACGTCCCACTGGGGTGAGTTTTTCCTTGCCCTTATGTGGGCTTTGTACCGAGGATGTCGTTGTGGCTTGTGCAGCCCTTTGAGACACTTGTGATTTAGGGCTATATAAATAAACATTGATTGATTGATTGATTGATTTAAGAAAGATCTGTACATTTATTTTTTATTCATGTTTATTTTGCACTAAGCAAATATAATTATTCAACAATTTGTTTCCCATAATTTTTTTAAATTTAGTACAAAAAAATGCATCAAAAAAATGTCAAGTTTTATTTTAAATAAGTAAAAAAATTGTTTTACGTTAATAAATAAAAAAACATGGGAATTTTTTTAAATGTTGGGGCGCTCAATTTATAATTTTGTTTATTTTTACATGAATTGGAAAGTTGCCTGTTCAAAAAACAAATGTTTTATGAGGCCACAGTTTGACCCTGGCACAGAATGTTATTATTATCATCTACGGGAAACATCGTTTGGTTCCGTGTGGAATAATAATTGGGTTAGCAGCCCTGTAG
The DNA here is from genome assembly GCF_033978685.3 of Nerophis lumbriciformis. Classification (NCBI taxonomy): domain Eukaryota; kingdom Metazoa; phylum Chordata; class Actinopteri; order Syngnathiformes; family Syngnathidae; genus Nerophis; species Nerophis lumbriciformis. Next base: position 47,992,647 of record NC_084551.2, read on the forward strand.
TTTGTTCCAAATTTCCCTCATTTGCCTCCTTTGTGTCTTCTTTTGCCAGCGCTCTTTTTTACGTAAACAAACAACGCCTCGTCCTGCCAGCGGCACCCGTGTATCAAGGTAAAAAAAACAACGCATTGGCCGGCGAAGCAGTGGGGGCTGACATATGTGGAATAAATGTATTTACAGGAATATGGTTGTGAGGGAGGGTGCTGGACAGGGAAGAATAGGATTTGAGGGTTAATTGAAAACATCTGTGGAGCCTGAAGGCCACACGCCAGCTGGGCATCGAACGTCTCACGCTGACATTCACCGCATTTATTATTGTTTATTTTTTCACTCGCCGACTTCCCTCTCCTCCTGGAGACAGACAAGGACGTCACATACATCAGCGTGTGTGTGTGTGTGTGTGTGTGTGTGTGTGTGTGTGTGTGTGTGTGTGTGTGTGTGTGTGTGTGTGTGTGTGTGTGTGTGTGTGTGTGTGTGTGTGTGTGTGTGTGCGCGTGTGTTTGTGTGCATCATTTTGATTAAGAAAGTACCTCATTTGTAGTCGATAGCGTCGTCTTCAGCTTGAATCGGTCAATTCTGTATGACCTTCAGTGACGGTGTTACAGTGGACCAATCAGACTCCATCCACTAGTGTGTGTGTGTGTGTGTGTGTGTGTGTGTGTGTGTGTGTGTGTGTGTGTGTGTGTGTGTGTGGAGCATAAGCAGGAATACCAACAACACACATTGAAACAAAGACAAGCCGACAAAGATTAAAAAAAATACCTGACTAATTACTACACCTGTTGCTTTTTGGTATTGTATTAGTTTACTGTTCATATGATTAGAGTGGGGTGTTCAAACTACGGCCCGTGGGTCAAATGTGGCCCGTCGGCGTCCAATTCAGAAAACTTCATGTGATTCACATATTCTGTCAGTGGTCTGACAACTGCCATTTTGCCAACAAAAGTAGCACTAATTGTACATCAATGTATGTGCAAGCACAGCATTCAATTATATGACCCGATCGAAACAACCTTCCCTAGTCATGGTGCGGGGAAAAAAAGCAATCAGCACAAAAATGCATCAAACATGGTCACACATAACAAAACCTGTTCATTAAACTTTGTGGATATGACCAATCAGCATAAAAAAAATAAAACTGCCCCCATTAAATCCATTGCAAGGGATGATGGGAAAAATGCAAAACACTCTCTCCACACTTAACCATGTTTGGCGCAAAAACTTTAAGGATGTTGCCATTGACAACAAGGTAGGAGTCGAATTTTCACATAAGATCTTTATAACCAATTATGATAATTATTAATTATATATCCATTATTATAATAATTTGTAATACATATAAACATGTATGTATGTATGTTTATATGTGTGTGTATATATGTATATATATATATATATAGGGCGGTACAGCTTGGTTGGTAGAGTGGCCGTGGCAGCAACTTGAGGGTTCCAGGTTCGATCCCCGCTTCTGCCATCCTCGTCACTGCCGTTGTATCCTTGGGCAAGACACTTTACCCACCTGCTCCCAGTGCCACCCACACTGGTTTAAAAATGTAACTTAGATATTGGGTTTCACTATGTAAAGCGCTTTGAGTCACTAGAGAAAAGCGCTATATAAAATTCAATTCACTTCACTTCATGTATATACAAAACCCAAAACCAGTGAAATTGGCACGTTGTGTAAATGGTAAATAAAAACAGAATACAATGATTTGCAAATCCTTTTCAACTTATATTCAATTGAACAGACTGCAAAGACAAGATACTTAACGTTCGAACTGGAAAACGTTATTTTTTGCAAATAGTAGCTCATTTGGAATTTGAACATGTTTCAAAAAGGCTGGCACAAGTGGAAAAAAAGACTGAAAAAGTTGAGGAATGCTTATCAAACACTTATTTGGAACATCCAACAGGCTAATTGGGAACAGGTGGGTGTCATGATTGGGTATAAAAGTAAATTCCATGTAATGCTCAGTCATTCACAAACAAGGATGGGGCGAGGGTCACCACTTTGTCAACAAATGCGTGAGCAAATTGTTGAACAGTTTAAGAAAAACCTTTCTCAACCAGCTATTGCAAAGAATTTAGGGATTTTACCATCTACGGTCCGTAACACATCAAAGGGTTCAGAGAATCTGGAGAAATCACTGCACGTAAGCAGCTAAGCCTGTGACCTTCGATCCCTCAGGTTGTACTGCATCAACAAGCGACATCAGTGTGTAAAGGATATCACCACATGGGCTCAGGAACACTTCAGAAACCCACTGTCAGTAACTACAGTTGGTCGCTACATCTGTAAGTGCAAGTTAAAACTCTCCTATGCGAGGCGAAAACTGTTTATCAACAACACCCAGAAACGCCGTCGGCTTCGCTGGGCCTGAGCTCATCTAAGATGGACTGATACAAAGTGGAAAAGTGTTCTGTGGTCTGACGAGTCCACATTTCAAATTGTTTTTGGAAACTGTGGATGTTGTGTCCTCCGGACCAAAGAGGAAAAGAACCATCCGGATTGTTATAGGCGCAAAGTTGAAAAGCCAGCATCTGTGATGGTATGGGGGTGTATTAGGGCCCAAGACATGGGTAACTTACACATCTGTGAAGGCGCCATTAATGCTGAAAGGTACATACAGCTTTTGGAGCAACATATGTTGCCATCCAAGCAACGTTAACATGGACGCCCCTGCTTATTTCAGCAAGACAATGCCAAGCCACGTGTTACATCAACGTGGCTTCATAGTAAAAGAGTGCGGGTACTAGACTGGCCTGCCTGTAGTCCAGACCTGTCTCCCATTGAAAATGTGTGGCGCATTATGAAGCCTAAAATACCACAACGGAGACCCCCAGACTGTTGAACAACTTAAGCTGTACATCAAGCAAGAATGTGAAAGAATTCCACCTGAGAAGCTTAAAAAAATGTGTCTCCTCAGTTCCCAATCGTTTATTGAGTGTTGTTAAAAGGAAAGGCCATGTAACACAGTGGTGAACATGCCCTTTCCCAACTACTTTGGCACGTGTTGCAGCCATGAAATTCTAAGTTAATTATTATTTGCAAAAAAAAATACAGTTCATGAGTTTGAACATCAAATATCTTGTCTTTGTAGTGCATTCATTTGAATATAGGTTGAAAAGGATTTGCAAATCATTGTATTCCGTTTTTATTTACATCTAACACAATTTCCCAACTCATATGGAAACGGGGTTTGTATTACAGCTTCAACTCTTCTGGGAAGGCTGTCCACAAGGTTGCAGAGTGTATTTATAGGAATTTTCGACCATTCTTCCAAAAGTGCACTGATGTTGGTCGAGAAGGGCTGGCTCCCAGTCTCTGTTCTTATTCATCCCAAAGGTGTTCTATCGGGTTCAGGTCAGGACTCTGTGCAGGCCAGTCAAGTTCATCCACACCAGAGTCCGTCATCCATGTCTTTATGGACCTTGCTTTGTCAGTCACGTTGGAAGAGGAAGGGGCCCGCTCCAAACTGTTCCCACAAGGTTGGGAGCATGGAATTGTCCAAAATGTTTTGGTATCCTGGAGCATTCAAAGTTCCTTTCACTGGAACTAAGGGGCCAAGCCCAACTCCTGAAAAACAACCCCACACCATAATTCCTCCTTCACCAAATTTCACACTCGGCACATTACATTCTGAAATGTGCCATTCTCCTGGCAACCTCCAAACCCAAACTCGTCCATCAGATTGCCAGATGGAAAAGAGTGATTCATCACTCCAGAGAAGGCGTCTCCACTGCTCTAGAGTCCAGTGGTGACGTGCTTTACGCCACTGCATCCCACGCTTTGCATTGGACTTGGTGATGTATGGCTTAGATGCAGCTGATCGGCCATGGAAACCCATTCCATGAAGCTCTCTGCGTACTGTACGTGGGCTAATTGGAAGGTCACATGAAGTTTGGAGCTCTGTAGCAACTGACTGTGCAGAAAGTCTTTGCACTATGCGCTTCAGCATCTGCTGACCCCTCTCTTGTCAATTTACGTGGCCTACCACTTGGTGGCTGAGTTGCTGTTGTTCCCAAACTCTTCCATTTTCTTATAATAAAGCCGACAGTTGACTTTGGAATATTTATGAGCGAGGAAATTTCCCGACTGGATTTGTTGCACAGGTGGCATCCTATGACAGTTCCACGCTGGAAATCACTGAAAGCGGCCCATTCTTTCACAAATGTTTGCAGAAACCGTCTCCATGCCTAAGTGCTTGATTTTATACACCTGGCCAAGTGATTAGGACACCGGATTCTGATCATTTCGATGGGTGGCCAAATACTTTTGGCAATATAGTGTAGCTATTAACTGACAACTGGCCGGCGGTCGGAAAAGCGCTGTGTCAAAATTCTGGAGAAGTAGTTGGTCGTGTTGGCTCTTACAAAAATAATGTTGCGAAAGCTTTGTTAATATGGAGCATTGTTGTCAGTTTGGGGGTGGAATAGGCTAAACCCCATTTGCTTTGTCTTTATTAGACACGTAAACAATGTGATAAAGAACCTTTGGCAACAATCAAACTCGGGATGTACAAACCCCGTTTCCATATGAGTTGGGAAATTGTGTTAGATGTAAATAAAAACGGAATACAATGATTTGAAAATCATTTTCAACCCATATTCAGTTGAATATGCTACAAAGACAACATATTTGATGTTCAAATTGATAAACATTTTTTTTTTGCAAATAATCATTAACTTTAGAATTAGATGACAGCAACACGTGACAAAGAAGTTGGGAAAGGTGGCAATAAATACTGATAAAGTTGAGGAATGCTCATCAAACACTTATTTGGAACATCCCACAGGTGTGTAGGCTAATTGGGAACAGGTGGGTGCCATGATTGGGTATAAAAACAGCTTCCCAAAAAATGCTCAGTCTTTCACAAGAAAAGGATGGAGCGAGGTACACCCCTTTGTCCACAACTGCGTGAGCAAATAGTCAAACAGTTTAAGAACAACGTTTCTCAAAGTGCAATTGCAAGAAATTTAGGGATTTCAACATCTACGGTCCATAATATCATCAAAAGGTTCAGAGAATCTGGAGAAATCACTCCACGTAAGCGGCATGGCCGGAAACCAACATTGAATGACCGTGACCTTCAATTCCTGTATCAAAAACCGACATCAATCTCTAAAGGATATCACCACATGGGCTCAGGAACACTTCAGAAAACCACTGTCACTAAATACAGTCGGTCGCTACATCTGTAAGTGCAAGTTAAAGCTCTACTATGCAAAGCGAAAGCCATTTATCAACAACACCCAGAAACGCCGCCGGCTTCTCTGGGCCTGAGATCATCTAAGATGGACTCACGCAAAGTGGAAAAGTGTTCTGTGGTCTGACGAGTCCACATTTCAAATTGTTTTTGGAAATATTTGACATCGTGTCATCGGGACCAGAGGGGAAGCGAACCATCCAGACTGTTATCGACGCAAAGTTCAAAAGCCAGCATCTGTGATGGTATGGGGGTGTATTAGTGCCCAAGGCATGGGTAACTTACACATCTGTGAAGGCACCATTAATGCTGAAAGGTACATACAGGTTTTGGAACAACATATGCTGCCATCTAAGCGCCGTCTTTTTCATGGACGCCCCTGCTTATTTCAGCAAGACAATGCCAAGCCACATTCAGCACGTGTTACAACAGCGTGGCTTCGTAAAAAAAAGAGTGCGGGTACTTTCCTGGTCCGCCTGCAGTCCAGACCTGTCTCCCATCGAAAATTATGAAGCGTAAAATACGACAGCGGAGACCCCGGACTGTTGAACGACTGAAGCTCTACATAAAACAAGAATGGGAAAGAATTCCACTTTCAAAGCTTCAACAATTAGTTTCCTCAGTTCCCAATCGTTTATTGAGTGTTGTTAAAAGAAAAGGTGATGTAACACAGTGGTTAACATGCTTTTTCCCAACTACTTTGGCACGTGTTGCACCCATAAAATTCTAAGTTAATTATTATTTGCAAAAAAAATATAAAGTTTATGAGTTTGAACATCAAATATGTTGTCTTTGTAGTGCATTCAATTGAATATGGGTTGAAAAGGATTTGCAAATCATTGTATTCCGTTTATATTTACATCTAACACAATTTCCCAACTCATATGGAAACGGGGTTTGTAGATATCTGGTCAGGACACTCCTCACTTCTTTGCCGTCACCTTCATCGTCCATTCGTTTTTGGTGACTTTATATACTCTGGACCTAGACGTTGAGTCCACGACATACATGGCGGACAATTACTGATACAGTCTGCTTTGCCAGTCCAAAAGCATTCGCCGTTTTCCGTAGTCTTCCCTCGTCGGCCAGGTAATACAAAGCAAACGCTACCTTTTTGTTTATCACATCCACGGGAGCCCGCATTCTCGTTGTCTCTCCTTCGACAAATGGACAAAGTTTTCCGGTAAGTAGGATCACAGCTGACCTGGACATTGGAAAGTTCTCTTGCCGTCTGAGAAGTGTTGTATCCCAAATAGCTGCAATGGCTTTCTCTTAAGGTATTCATGTTTGATTTCCACCCGCGTCTGTACATGTAGAAGAAGGAGAAACACGGGCATGTCTGGATGACTCGCCTCCATATTTCCAGTTACGAATCCGCTTGTAATTAAGCTGGCTGTGGCACGTTTTTTCTGGCGTCACTTCCTCTCCGAACTCAGTTTGTAAACGATCGATGAGTCCATACAAAGCTAAGAGCCGGAGATTCAAGAAATACACGGCGCATTTACCCATGTAAAAAATTACTCAAGGAGGGGAACCTTAAACGATGGTTTAGTGTGGCTTAGGCTAAATAATTATTTGTTTAAGGAGTCCATCCATCCATCCATTTTCTACCGCTTATTCCCTTCGGGGTCGCGGGGGGCGCTGGAGCCTATCTCAGCTACAATCGGGCGGAAGGCGGGATACACCCTGGACAAGTCGCCACCTCATCACAGTGTTTAAGGAGTAGTTTCTTTGTTTACAAATGTAATAAATATTTAAATGCTGAAGTGGCAAAATGGCCACATTTGCTTATAATGATTAAAATAAGTATTCTTAAATTAACTTTTTCCTCATTCTTACGTCTGCCTTGCCTCTAATGAAGTATCGTAACTAAATACTGTATCATAGCCCGTCGTAACTATGTATTGTAACAATGTATTGTATTATGAGAAAATCCATCCATCCATCCATCCATCTTCCACTTATCTGAGGTTGGGTCGCGGGGGCAGCAGCCTAAGCAGGGAATCCCAGACTTCCCTCTCCCTAGCCACTTCATCCAGCTCTTCCCGGGGGATCACGAGGCGTTCCCAGGCCAGCCGGGAGACATAGTCTTCCCAACGTGTCCTGGGTTTTCCCCGTGGCCTCCTACCGGTCGGACGTGCCCTAAACACCTCCCTAGGGAGGCGTTCGGGTGCCATCCTGACCAGATGCCCGAACCACCTCATCTGGCTCCTCTCGATGTGGAGGAGCAGCGGCTTTACTTTGAGCTCCTCCCGGATGACAAAGCTTCTCACCCTATCTCTAAGGGAGAGCCCCGTCACCCGGCGGAGGAAACTCATTTCGGCCGCTTGTACCCGTGATCTTGTCCTTTCGGTCATAACCCAAAGCTCATGACCATAGGTGAGGATGGGAACGTAGATCGACCGGTAAATCGAGAGCTTTGCCTTCCGGCTCAGCTCCTTCTTCACCACAACGGATCGATACAGCGTCCGCATTACTGAAGACGCCGCACCGATCCACCTGTCGATCTCACGATCCACTCTTCCCTCACTCATGAACAAGACTCCGAGGTACTTGAACTCCTCCACTTGGGGCAGGGTCTCCTCCCCAACCCGGAGATGGCACTCCACCCTTTCCCGGGCGAGAACCATGGACTAGGACTTGGAGGTGCTGATTCTCATCCCAGTCGCTTCACACTCGGCTGCGAACAAATTATGAGAAAATATCGTGAGAAAGTATCGCAAGGATGCATCTTATAAAAGTATCGGAAGAACGTATCATCGGAACGTGGTGTAACATTGTTTCGTGAAAATGCATTGTGTTATAGGAACATATTGTAAGGACGCATAACAAAATAATATGTTGTAAAACCGTATTATAAGAATATCGTAAGAATACGGAGGTATTCTAAGAATGTGTTATAAGAACATATCGTAAGAATGTGTCTTATGGAAGTATCTTAAGAGCGTATGATAAGCATGTCTAATGAGAATGTTTCAAAAATCCTAAGAACATGTCATATGAAGGTATCGTAACATTTGAGAACGTGTTGTAAGAACATATCGTAAGAACGTATCGTAAGAACGTATCGTAAGAACGTATCGTAAAAACGTATCGTAAGAACATATCGTAAGAACATATGGTAAGAACGTATCCTAAGAACGTATCGTAAGAACGTATCGTAAGAACGTATCGTAAGAACGTATCATGAGAATGTGTCATGAGAATGTGTCGTGACAACATACCATAAGAAAGGGTCGTAAAAACATACCATCTGAACATAGCATCAGAACGTACCATAAGAACGTAAAGTAAGACATATTATAAGAACATATAAAACCGTATCACAGGAACATTTTAGGATGTATAATAAAAAGGTATCGTACAGACGTAACATAAGAATGTGGTTTAAAAACATATCATAAGAACATGTAGTAGGAACGTATCGTAATAATATATCCTAAGAATTTGTCGTAAGAAGGTAAAGAATCATTAGCACGTATCGTAAGAATGTGTCGTCAGCACATACCGTGAGAATGTTTCGTACAGAGGTATTCAAAGAATGTGTTGTAAGAACATGTCCTCTGAAAGTATTAAAAGGCCGTATTATAAGCATGTATAATGAGAATGTATCAAAAAACACATCCTAAGAACGTGTCATATGAAGGTGTTGTATGAACGTGTCGTAACAACGTGTCGTAACATGTCGCAAGAACGTGTTGTAAGAACGTACCATCAGAACGTACCATTAGAATGTACATAAGAACATACCATAAGACCGTCTTATATCATATCGTATCGTAAGAAGGTAGCATAAGAAGGTAGCATAAGAATGTACCATAAGAATATGTCAAAAGAAGGTAAAAAAACGATACCGATAATAATAAAAACCGATACCGATAATTTTCGATATTACATTTTAACGCATATATCGGCCGATGATATCGGCCTGTCGATATTATCGGACATCTCTACATAAGAATATGTCGTAAGAACGTATCCCAATAAAATATCCACAAAATCTGTCGTGAGAAAGTATTGCAAGTATGTATCATAAGAATGTCTGAAGAACGTATCATAAAAATATGTCGTTAGCACATATCGTAAGAATGTATGTATCGTACAGAGATATTCAAAGAATATGTTGTAAGAATGTGTCCTATAAAAGGATTAAAAGAACGTATCGTAAGAAGGTAGCATAAGAATGTAGCATAAGAATGTAGCGTAAGAATATGTCAAAAGAAGCTATCCCAAGAACGTGTCACAGGAACATGTAAGGATGTATCATTAGAACTTGATGTAACATTTTGTGACAATGTATTGTATTATAAGAATATATTGTAAGAAGGTATCATAAGGACGTATAACAAGATGGTATCGTATGAATGTAGAATAAGAATGTGTTGTAAGAACATGTCGTAAGAACGTATCCCAATATAATATCCTAAGAATTTGTCGTAAGAAGGTAAAGTATCGTAAGCATGTATCATAAGAATGTCTTAAGAACGTATCATAAAAATATGTCGTTAGCACATACCGCAAGAATGTATGTATCGTACAGACATATTCAAAGAATATGTTGTAAGAAAGTGTTCTATAAAAAGATTAAAAGAAGGTATCGTAAGAAGGTAGTATAAGAACGTACCGTAAGAACAGTCAAAAGAAGGTATCGTAAGAGTGTGTCAAAGGATCATGTCGTAACAATGTATAATTAGAACTTAATGTAACAATGTTTTGTGACAATGTATTGTATGATAAGAATATATTGTAAGAAAGTATCGTAAGGACGTATGAGAAAATGGTATCCTACGGATGTAGAATAAGAATGTGAATGTGTTGTAAAAACGTATCGTAAGAACATGTCCTAAGAACATATCCCAATAAAATATCCTAAGAATTTGTCGTAAGAAGTTAAAGTATTGTAATCATGTATCATAAGAATGTCTGAAGAACGTATCATAAAAATATGTTGTTAGCACATGTCGTAAGAATGTATGTATCGTACATAGATATTCAAATAATATGTTGTAGAAAGTGTCTTAAGAATGTGTCCTATAAAAAGATTAAAAGAAGGTATCGTAAGAAGATAGCATAAGAACGTACCGTAAGAACAGTCAAAAGAAGGTATCGTAAGAAGGTATCGCAAGAATGTGTCAAAGGAACATGTCGTAAGGATGTATCATTAGAACTTGATGTAACAATGTTTTGTGACAATGTATTGTATGATAAGAATATATTGTAAGAAGGTATCGTAGGGACGTATAACAAAATGGTATCGTATGAATGTAGAATAAGAATGTGTTGTTACAACATATCGTAAGAACGTATCCCAATAAAATATCCCAAAAATTTGTCGTAAGAAAGTATTGCAAGCATGTATCATAGGAATGTCTTATCATAAAAATATGTCGTTACACATATTGTAAGAATGTATGTATCGTACAGAGATATTCAAAGAATATGTTGTAAGAAAGTATCGTAAGAATGTGTCCTGTAAAACGATTAAAAGAACGTATCGTAAGAAGGTAGCATAAGAATGTAGCATAAGAACAGTCAAAAGAAGGTATCGTAAGAATGTGTCACAGGAACATGTCATAAGGATGTATCATTAGAACTTGATGCAACAATGTTTTGTGACAATGTATTGTATGATAAGAATATATCGTATGAAGGTATCGTAAGGACTTATGACAAAATGGTATCGTACGAATGTAGAATAAGAATGTGTTGTAAAAACGTGTCGTAAGAACATGTCGTAAGAACATGTCATAAGAACTTATCACAATAAAATATCCCAACAATTTGTCGTAAGAAGGTATTGCAAGCATGTATCATATGAATGTCTTATCATAAAAATATGTCGTTACACATATCGTAAGAATGTATGTATCGTACAGAGATATTCAAAGAATATGTTGTAAGAATGTGTCCTATAAAAGGATTAAAAGAACGTATCGTAAGAAGGTAGCATAAGAATGTAGCATAAGAACAGTCAAAAGAAGGTATTTTACGAAGGTGTCACAAGAACGTGTTACAGGAACATGTCGTAAGGATGTATCATTAGAACTTGAAGTAACAATGTTTTGTGACAATGTATTGTATGATAAGAATATATTGTAAGAAGGTATCGAAGGACGTATAACAAAATGGTATCGTACGAATGTAGAATAAGAATGTGTTGTAAAATTGTATCGTAAGAACATGTTGTAAGAACATGTCAAGAACGTATCCCAATAAAATATCCACAAAATGTGTCGTAAGAAAGTATTGCAAGCATGTATTATAAGAATGTCTTAAGAACATATCATAAAAATATGTCGTTAGCACATACCGTAAGAATGTATGTATCGTACAGAGATATTCAAAGAATATGTTGTAAGAATGTGTCCTATAAAAGGATTAAAAGAATGTATCGTAAGAATGTAGCATAAGAACAGTCAAAAGGTTAAAGGTATTGTACGAAGGTGTCGCAAGAACGTGTCACAGTAACATGTCGTAAGGATGTATCATTAGAACTTGATGTAACAATGTTTTGTGACAATGTATTGTATTATAAGAATATATTGTAAGAAGGTATCGTAAAGACGTATGACAAAATGGTATCGTACGAATGTAGAATAAGAATGTGTTGTAAAAACGTATTGTAAGAACATGTCGTAAGAACATGTCATAAGAACGTATCCCAATAAAATATCCCAAAAATTTGTCGTAAGAAGGTATTGCAAGCATGTATCATAAGAATGTCTTATCATAAAAATATGTTGTTACACATATTGTAAGAATGTATGTATCGTACAGAGATATTCAAAGAATTTGTTGTAAGAAAGTGTTGTAAGAATGTGTCCTATTAAAAGATAAAAGAACGTATCGTAAGAAGGTAGCATAAGAATGTAGCATAAGAACAGTCAAAAGAAGGTATTGTACGAAGGTGTCGCAAGAACGTGTCACAGGAACATGTCGTAAGGATGTATCATTAGAACTTGATGTAACAATGTTTTGTGACAATGTATTGTATGATAACAATATATTGTAAGAAAGTATCTTAAGGACCTATAACAAAATGGTATCGTACGAATGTAGAATAAGATTGTGTTGTAAAAATGTATCGTAAGAACATATCGTAAGAACATGTCATAAGAACGTATCCCAATAAAATATCCTAAAAATTTGTCGTAAGAAAGTATTGGAGTTGTTGCATCATAAGAATGTCTTAAGAACAAATCATAAAAATATAACGTTGGCACATATCGTAAGTATGTATGTATCGTACAGAGATATTCAAAGAATAGGTTGTAAGAAAGTGTCCTATAAAAAGATTAAAAGAACGTATCGTGAGAAGGTAGCATAAGATTGTAGCATAAGAACAGTCAAAAGAAGGCATTGTACGAAGGTGTCACAAGAACGTGTCACAGGAACATGTCGTAAGAATGTATCATTAGAACTTGATGTAACATTTTGTGACAATGTATTGTATTATAAGAATATATTGTAAGAAGGTATCATAAAGACGTATAACAAAATGGTATTATATGAATGTAGAATAAGAATGTGTTGTAAAAACGTATCGTAAGAACATGTCGTAAGAACGTATCCCAAAAAATATATCCCAAAAATTTGTCGTAAGAAAGTATTGCAAGCATGTATCATAAGAATGTTTTAAGAACATATCATAAAAATATGTCGTTAGCACATATCGTAAGAATGTATGTATCGTACAGAGATATTCAAAGAATAGGTTGTAAGAAAGTGTTGTAAGAATGTGTCTTATAAAAAGATTAAAATAACGTATCGTAAGAAGGTAGCAAAAGAATGTAGCATAAGAACAGTCAAAAGAAGGTATTGTACGAAGGTGTCCCAAGAATGTGTCACAGGAACATGTCGTAAGGATGTATCATTAGAACTTGATGTAACAATGTTTTGTGACAATGTATTGTATGATAAGAATATATTGTAAGAAGGTATCGAAGGACGTATAACAAAATGGTATCGTATGTATGTAGAATAAGAATGTGTTGTAAAAACGTATCATAAGAACATGTTGTAAGAACATGTCAAGAACGTATCCCAATAAAATATCCACAAAATGTGTCGTAAGAAAGTATTGCAAGTGTGTATTATAAGAATGTCTTAAGAACATATCATACAAATATGTCGTTAGCGCATATCGTAAAAATGTATGTATCGTACAGAGATATTCAAAGAATACCGGTAGGTTGTAAGAAAGTGTTGTAAGAATGTGTCCTATAAAAAGATTAAAAGAACGTATCGTAAGAAGGTAGCATAAGAATGTAGCATAAGTACAGTCAAAAGAAGGTATCGTAAGAACGTGTCACAGTAACATGTCTTAAGGATGTATCATTAGAACTTGATGTAACAATGTTTTGTGACAATGTATTGTATGACAAGAATATATTGTAAGAAGGTATCGTAAAGACGTATAACACAATGGTATCGTACGAATGTAGAATAAGAATGTGTTGTAAAAACGTATCGTAAAAACATGTTGTAAGAACATGTCGTAAGAACATGTCATAAGAACGTATCCCAATAAAATATCCAAAAAATTTGTCGTAAGAAAGTATTGCAATCATGTATCATAAGAATGTATTAAGAACACATCATAAAAATATGTCGTTGGCACATATCGTAAGAATGTATGTATCGTACAGAGATATTCAAAGAATAAGTTGTAATAAAGTGTCGTAAGAATGTGTCCTATAAAAAGATTAAAAGATCGTATCGTAAGAAGGTAGCATAAGAACAGTCAAAAGAAGGTATTGTACGAAGGTGTCGCAAGAACGTGTCACAGGAACATGTCGTAAGGATGTATCATTAGAACTTGAAGTAACATTTTGTGACAATGTATTGTATTATAAGAATATATTGTAAGAAGGTATCGTAAAGACGTATAACAAAATGGTATTATATGAATGTAGAATAAGAATGTGTTGTAAAAACGTATCGTAAGAACATGTCGTAAGAACGTATCCCAAAAAAATATATCCCAAAAATTTGTCGTAAGAAAGTATTGCAAGCATGTATCATAAGAATGTTTTAAGAACATATCATAAAAATATGTCGTTAGCACATATCGTAAGAATGTATGTATGGTGCAGTGATATTCAAAGAATATGTTGTAAGAAAGTGTTGTAAGAATGTGTCCTATAAAAAGATAAAAGAACGTATCGTAAGAAGGTAGCATAAGAATGTAGCATAAGAACAGTCAAAAGAAGGTATTGTACGAAGGTGTCGCAAGAACGTGTCACAGGAACATGTTGTAAGGATGTAACATTAGAACTTGAAGTAACAATGTTTTGTGACAATTTATTGTATGATAACAACATATTGTAAGGACGTATAACAAAATGGTATCGTACGAATGTAGAATAAGAATGTGTTGTAAAAATGTATCATAAGAACGTATCGTAAGAACATGTCATAAGAACGTATCCCAATAAAATATCCCAAAAATTTGTTGTAAGAAAGTATTGCAAGTATGTATCATAAGAATGTCTTAAGAACATATCATAAAAATATGTCGTTGGCACATATCGTAAGAATGTATGTATCGTATAGAGTTATTCAAAGAATAGGTTGTAAGAAAGTGTCGTAAGAATGTGTCCTATAAAAAGATTAAAAGAACGTATCGTGAGAAGGTAGCATAAGAATGTAGCATAAGAACAGTCAAAAGAAGGAATTGTACGAAGGTGTCGCAAGAACGTGTCACAGGAACATGTCGTAAGGATGTATCATTAGAACTTGATGTAACATTTTGTGACAATGTATTGTATGATAAGAATATATTGTAAGAAGATATCGTAAGGACCTATAACAAAATGGTATCGTACAAATGTAGAATAAGATTGTGTTGTAAAAATGTATCGTAAGAACATATCGTAAGAACATGTCATAAGAACGTATCCCAATAAAATATCCTAAAAATTTGTCGTAAGAAAGTATTGGAGGTGTTGCATCATAAGAATGTCTTAAGAACATATCATAAAAATATAACAATGGCACATATCGTAATAATGTATGTATCGTACAGAGATATTCAAAGAATAGGTTGTAAGAAAGTGTTGTAAGAATGTGTCCTATAAAAAGATTAAAAGAACGTATCGTAAGAAGGTAGCAAAAGAATGTAGCGTAAGAACAGTCAAAAGAAGGTATTGTACGAAGGTGTCGCAAGAACGTGTCACAGGAACATGTCGTAAGGATGTATCATTAGAACTTAATGTAACAATGTTTTGTGACAATGTATTGTATGATAAGAATATATTGTAAGAAGTTATCGAAGGACGTATAACACAATGGTATCGTACGAATGTAGAATAAGAATGTGTTGTAAAAACGTATCGTAAGAACATGTTGTAAGAACATGTCAAGAACGTATCCCAATAAAATATCCACAAAATGTGTCGTAAGAAAGTATTGCAAGTGTGTATTATAAGAATGTCTTAAGAACAAATCATAAAAATATGTTGTTAGCACATATCGTAAAAATGTATGTATCGTACAGAGATATTCAAAGAATAGGTTGTAAGAAAGTGTTGTAAGAATGTGTCCTATAAAAAGTTTAAAAGAACGTATCGTAAGAAGGTAGCATAAGAATGTAGCATAAGAACAGTCAAAAGAAGGTATCGTAAGAACGTGTCACAGTAACATGTCTTAAGGATGTATCATTAGAACTTGATGTAACAATGTTTTGTGACAATGTATTGTATGATAAGAATATATTGTAAGAAGGTATCGTAAAGACGTATAACAAAATGGTATCGTACGAATGTAGAATAAGAATGTGTCCTAAAAACGTATCGTAAGAACATGTTGTAAGAACATGTCGTAAGAACATGTCATAAGAACGTATCCCAATAGAATATCCCAAAAATTTGTCATAGCAAAGTATTGCAATCATGTATCATAAGAATGTCTTAAGAACACATTATAAAAATATGTCGTTGGCACATATCGTAAGAATGTATGTATCGTACAGAGATATTCAAAGAATAGGTTGTAATAAAGTGTCGTAAGAATGTGTCCTATAAAAAGATTAAAATAACGTATTGTAAGAAGGTAGCATAAGAATGTAGCATAAGAACATTCAAAAGAAGGTATTGTACGAAGGTGTCGGAAGAACGTGTCACAGGAACATGTCGTAAGGATGTATCATTAGAACTTGATGTCACAATGTTTTGTGACATTGAATTGTATGATAAGAATATATTGTAAGAAGATATCGTAAGGACGTATAACAAAATGGTATCGTATGAATGTAGAATAGAAATGTGTTGTAAAAACGTATCGTAAGAACATGTCATAAGAACGTATCCCAATAAAATATCCACAAAATGTGTCGTAAGAAAGTATTGCAAGTGTGTATTATAAGAATGTCTTAAGAACATATCATAAAAATATGTCGTTAGCACATATCGTAAAAATGTATGTATCATACAGAGATATTCAAAGAATAGGTTGTAAGAAAGTGTTGCAAGAATGTGTCCTATAAAAAGATTAAAAGAACGTATCGTAAGAAGGTAGCATAAGAATGTAGCATAAGAACAGTCAAAAGAAGGTATTGTACGAAGGTGTCGGAAGAACGTGTCACAGGAACATGTCGTAAGGATGTATCATTAGAACTTAATGTAACAATGTTTTGTGACAATGAATTGTATGATAAGAATATATTGTAAGAAGGTATCGTAAGGACGTATAACAAAATGGTATCGTATGAATGTAGAATAAGAATGTGTTGTAAAAACGTATCGTAAGAACATGTCGTAAGAACGTATCCCAAGAAAATATCCACAAAATTTGTCGTGAGAAAGTATTGCAAGCATGTATCTTAAGAATGTCTTAAGAACATATCATAAAAATATGTCGTTTGCTTATATCGTAAGAATGTATGTATCGTACAGAGATATTCAAAGAATATGTTGTAAGAATGTGTCCTATAAAATAATTAACAGAACGTATCGTAAGAAGGTAGCATAAGAATGTAGCATAAGAACAGTCAAAAGAAGGTATTGTACGAAGGTGTCGCAAGAACGTGTCACAGGAACATGTTGTAAGGATGTATCATTAGAACTTGAAGTAACAATGTTTTGTGACAATTTATTGTATGATAACAATAAATTGTAAGGACGTATAACAAAAGGGTATCGTACGAATGTAGAATAAGAATGTGTTGTAAAAATGTGTCGTAAGAACGTATCGTAAGAACATGTCATAAGAACGTATCCCAATAAAATATCCCAAAAATTTGTTGTAAGAAAGTATTGCAAGCATGTATCATAAGAATGTCTTAAGAACATATCATAAAAATATGTCGTTGGCACATATCGTAAGAATGTATGTATCGTACAGAGATATTCAAAGAATAGGTTGTAAGAAAGTGTCGTAAGAATGTGTCTTTATAAAAAGATTAAAAGAACGTATCGTGAGAAGGTAGCATAAGAATGTAGCATAAGAACAGTCCAAAGAAGGAATTGTACGAAGGTGTTGTAAGAACGTGTCACAGGAACATGTCGTAAGGATGTATCATTAGAACTTGAAGTAACAATGTTTTGTGACAATTTGTTGTATGATAACAATAAATTGTAAGGACGTATAACAAAAGGGTATCGTACGAATGTAGAATAAGAATGTGTTGTAAAAATGTGTCGTAAGAACGTATCGTAAGAACATGTCATAAGAACGTATCCCAATAAAATATCCCAAAAATTTGTTGTAAGAAAGTATTGCAAGCATGTATCATAAGAATGTCTTAAGAACATATCATAAAAATATGTCGTTAGCACATATCGTAAGAATGTATGTATCGTACAGAGATATTCAAAGAATAGGTTGTAAGAAAGTGTCGTAAGAATGTGTCTTTATAAAAAGATTAAAAGAACGTATCGTGAGAAGGTAGCATAAGAATGTAGCATAAGAACAGTCAAAAGAAGGAATTGTACGAAGGTGTTGTAAGAACGTGTCACAGGAACATGTCGTAAGGATGTATCATTAGAACTTGATGTAACATTTTGTGACAATGTATTGTATTATAAGAATATATTGTAAGAAGGTATCGTAAAGACGTATAACAAAATAGTATCGTACGAATGTAGAATAAGAATGTGTTGTAAAAACGTATCGTAAGAACATGTCGTAAAAACATGTCATAAGAACGTATCGAAAATAAAATATCCCCAAAATTTGTCGTAAGAAAGTATTGCAAGCATGTATCATAAGAATGTTTTAAGAACATATCATAAAAATATGTCGTTAGCACATATCGTAAGAATGTATGTATCGTACAGAGATATTCAAAGAATATGTTGTAAGAAAGTGTCGTAAGAATGTGTCCTATAAAAAGATTAAAAGAATGTATCGTAAGAAGGTTGCATAAGATTGTAGCATAAGAACAGTCAAAAGAAGGTATTGTACGAAGGTGTCGCAAGAACGTGTCACAGGAACATGTCATAAGGATGTATCATTAGAACTTGATGTAACATTTTGTGACAATGTATTGTATTATAAGAATATATTGTAAGAAGGTATCGTAAAGGCGTATAACAAAATGGTATCATATGAATGTAGAATAAGAATGTGTTGTAAAAACGTATCGTAGGAACATGTCATAAGAATATGTCGTAAGAACGTATCCCAATAACATATCCACAAAATTTGTCAGGAGAATTGCAAGTATGTATCATAAGAATGTCTTAAGAACATATCATAAAAATATGTCGTAAGCACATATAAGAATGTATGTATCGTACAGAGATATTCAAAGAATATGTTGTAAGAATGTGTCCTATAAAAGGATTAAAAGAACGTATCGTAAGAAGGTAGCATAAGAATGTAGCACAAGAACAGTCAAAAGGTCAAAGGTATTGTACGAAGGTGTCGCAAGAACGTGTCACAGGAACATGTCGTAAGGATGTATCATTAGAACTTGATGTAACAATGTTTTGTGACAATGTATTGTATTATAAGAATATATTGTAAGAAGGTATCGTAAAGACGTATAACAAAATGGTATCGTACGAATGTAGAATAAGAATGTGTTGTAAAAACGTATCGTAAGAACATGTCGTCAGAACATGTCATAAGAACGTATCCCAATAAAATATCCCAAAAATTTGTCGTAAGAAGGTATTGCAAGCATGTATCATAAGAATGTCTTATCATAAAAATATGTCATTAAAACATATTGTAAGAATGTATGTATCGTACAGAGATATTCAAAGAATATGTTGTAAGAAAGTGTCGTATGAATGTGTCCTATAAAAAGATTAAAAGAACGTATTGAAAGAAGGTAGCATAAGAATGTATTATAGGAACAGTCAAAAGAAGGTGTCGCAAGAACGTGTCACAGGAACATGTCGTAAGGATGTATCATTAGAACTTGATGTAACATTTTGTGACAATGTATTGTATTATAAGAATATTTTGTAAGAAGGTATCGTAAAGGTGTATAACAAAATGGTATCATATGAATGTAGAATAAGAATGTGTTGTAAAAACGTATCGTAGGAACATGTCATAAGAATATGTCGTAAGAACGTATCCCAATAACATATCCACAAAATTTGTCAGGAGAATTGCAAGTATGTATCATAAGAATGTCTTAAGAACATATCATAAAAATATGTCGTAAGCACATATAAGAATGTATGTATCGTACAGAGATATTCAAAGAATATGTTGTAAGAATGTGTCCTATAAAAGGATTAAAAGAACGTATCGTAAGAAGGTAGCATAAGAATGTAGCACAAGAACAGTCAAAAGGTCAAAGGTATTGTACGAAGGTGTCGCAAGAACGTGTCACAGGAACATGTCGTAAGGATGTATCATTAGAACTTGATGTAACAATGTTTTGTGACAATGTATTGTATTATAAGAATATATTGTAAGAAGGTATCGTAAAGACGTATAACAAAATGGTATCGTACGAATGTAGAATAAGAATGTGTTGTAAAAACGTATCGTAAGAACATGTCGTCAGAACATGTCATAAGAACGTATCCCAATAAAATATCCCAAAAATTTGTCGTAAGAAAGTATTGCAAGCATGTATCATAAGAATGTCTTATCATAAAAATATGTCGTTACACATAATCGTAAGAATGTATGTATCGTACAGAGATATTCAAAGAATATGTTGTAAGAATGTGTCCTATAAAAGATTAAAAGAACGTATCGTAAGAAGGTAGCATAAGAATGTAGCATAAGAACAGTCAAAAGAAGGTATTTTACGAAGGTGTCGCAAGAACGTGTTACAGGAACATGTCGTAAGGATGTATCATTAGAACTTGAAGTAACAATGTTTTGTGACAATGTATTGTATGATAACAATATATTGTAAAGACGTATAGCAAAATGGTATCGTACGAATGTAGAATAAGAATGTGTTGTAAAAATGTATCGTAAGAACATGTCATAAGAACGTACCCCAATAAAATATCCCAAAAATTTGTTGTAAGAATGTGTCCTATAAAAAGATTAAAAGAAAGTATCGTGAGAAGGTAGCATAAGAATGTAGCATTAGAACAATCAAAAGAAGGAATTGTACGAAGGTGTCGCAAGAACGTGTCACAGGAACATGTCGTAAGGATGTATCATTAGAACTTGATGTAACATTTTGTGACAATGTATTGTATTATAAGAATATATTGTAAGAAAGTATCGTAAAGACGTATAACAAAATGGTATCATATGAATGTAGAATAAGAATGTGTTGTAAAAACGTATCGTAAGAACATGTCGTAAGAACGTATCCCAATAAAATATCCACAAAAATTGTCGTGAGAAAGTATTACAAGTATGTATCATAAGAATGTCTTAAGAACATATCATAAAAATATGTCGTATTGTATTATAAGAATATATTGTAAGAAGGTATCGTAAGGACGTATAACAAAATGGTATCGTACGAATGTAGAATAAGAATGTGTTGTAAAAACGTATCGTAAGAACATGTCGTAAGACCATGTCATAAAAACGTATCCCAATAAAATATCCAAAAAATTTGTTGTAAGAATGTATTGCAAGCATGTATCATAAGAATGTCTTATCATAAAAATATGTCGTTGGCACATATCGTAAGAAAATATGTATCGTACAGAGATATTCAAAGAATAGGTTGTAATAAAGTGTCGTAAGAATGTGTCCTATAAAAAGATTAAAAGAACGTATTGTAAGAAGGTAGCATAAGAATGTAACATAAGAACAGTCAAAAGAAGGTATTGTACGAAGGTGTCGCAAGAACGTGTCACAGGAACATGTCGTAAGGATGTATCATTAGAACTTGATGTAACATTTTGTGACAATGTATTGTATTATAAGAATATATTGTAAGAAGGTATCGTAAGGACATATAACAAAATGGTATCGTACGAATGTAGAATAAGAATGTGTTGTAAAAACGTATCGTAAGAACATGTCGTAAGAACATGTCGTAAGAACGTATCCCAAAAAAATATATCCCAAAAATTTGTCGTAAGAAAGTATTGCAAGCATGTATCATAAGAATGTTTTAAGAATATATCATAAAAATATGTCGTTAGCACATATCGTAAGAATGTATGTATCGTACAGAGATATTCAAAGAATAGGTTGTAAGAAAGTGTCCTAAGAATGTGTCCTATAAAATGATAAAAGAACGTATCGTAAGAAGGTAGCATAAGAATGTAGCATCAGAACAGTCAAAAGAAGGTATTGTATGAAGGTGTTGCAAGAACGTGTCACAGGAACATGTCGTAAGGATGTATCATTAGAACTTGATGTAACATTTTGTGACAATGTATTGTATTATAAGAATATATTGTAAGAAAGTATCGTAAAGACGTATAACAAAATGGTATCATATGAATGTAGAATAAGAATGTGTTGTAAAAACGTATCGTAAGAACATGTCGTAAGAACGTATCCCAATAAAATATCCACAAAAATTGTCGTGAGAAAGTATTGCAAGTATGTATCATAAGAATGTCTTAAGAACATATCATAAAAATATGTCGTATTGTATTATAAGAATATATTGTAAGAAGGTATCGTAAGGACGTATAACAAAATGGTATCGTACGAATGTAGAATAAGAATGTGTTGTAAAAACGTATCGTAAGAACATGTCGTAAGACCATGTCATAAAAACGTATCCCAATAAAATATCCAAAAAATTTGTTGTAAGAATGTATTGCAAGCATGTATCATAAGAATGTCTTATCATAAAAATATGTCGTTGGCACATATCGTAAGAAAATATGTATCGTACAGAGATATTCAAAGAATAGGTTGTAATAAAGTGTCGTAAGAATGTGTCCTATAAAAAGATTAAAAGAACGTATTGTAAGAAGGTAGCATAAGAAT
Organism: Nerophis lumbriciformis; assembly: GCF_033978685.3. Lineage (NCBI taxonomy): Eukaryota > Metazoa > Chordata > Actinopteri > Syngnathiformes > Syngnathidae > Nerophis > Nerophis lumbriciformis. The sequence goes on from NC_084551.2 coordinate 48,015,182, forward strand.
GTAACATAAGAACAGTCAAAAGAAGGTATTGTACGAAGGTGTCGCAAGAACGTGTCACAGGAACATGTCGTAAGGATGTATCATTAGAACTTGATGTAACATTTTGTGACAATGTATTGTATTATAAGAATATATTGTAAGAAGGTATCGTAAGGACATATAACAAAATGGTATCGTACGAATGTAGAATAAGAATGTGTTGTAAAAACGTATCGTAAGAACATGTCGTAAGAACATGTCGTAAGAACGTATCCCAAAAAAATATATCCCAAAAATTTGTCGTAAGAAAGTATTGCAAGCATGTATCATAAGAATGTTTTAAGAATATATCATAAAAATATGTCGTTAGCACATATCGTAAGAATGTATGTATCGTACAGAGATATTCAAAGAATAGGTTGTAAGAAAGTGTCCTAAGAATGTGTCCTATAAAATGATAAAAGAACGTATCGTAAGAAGGTAGCATAAGAATGTAGCATCAGAACAGTCAAAAGAAGGTATTGTATGAAGGTGTTGCAAGAACGTGTCACAGGAACATGTCGTAAGGATGTATCATTAGAACTTAATGTAACAATGTTTTGTGACAATGTATTGTATTATAACAATATATTGTAAGAAGGTATCGTAAGGACCTATAACAAAATGGTATCGTACGAATGTAGAATAAGATTGTGTTGTAAAAATGTATCGTAAGAACATGTCGTAAGAACATGTCATAAGAACGTATCCCAATAAAATATCCCAACAATTTGTCGTAAGAAAGTATTGCAAGCATGTATCGTAAGAATGTCTTAAGAACATATCATAAAAATATGTCGTTGGCACATAACGTAAGAATGTATGTATCGTACAGAGATATTCAAAGAATATGTTGTAAGAAAGTGTCCTAAGAATGTGTCCTATAAAATGATTAAAATAACGTAAGCATGTATTATGAGAATGTATCAAAGAACGTATCCTAAGAACTTGTCGTAGGAAAGTGTCGTAACAACATATCGTAAGAACGTGTGGTAAAATGTGTCGCAAGAACATATCGTAAGAATGTGCTGGAGGAACGTATTTTAAGAACGTATCGTAGGAACGTACAAGAACATGTCAAACGAGGATAGCAGGTCCATTCTATGTGTCATACGTGATCATTTCGCGATATTGCCATATTTTTGCAGAAAGGATTTAGTAGAGAACATTGACGATAAAGTTCACAACTTTTGGTCGCTGATAAAAAGCCTTGCCTGTACCGGAAGTAGCAGACGAGTAGCGTGACGTCACAGGTTGTGGAGCTCCTCACATCTGCACATTGTTTACAATCATGGCCACCAGCAGCTAGAGCGATTCGGACCGAGAGAGCGACGATTTCTCCATTAATTTGAGCGAGGATGAAAGATTTGTGGATGAGGAAAGTGAGAGTGAAGGACTAGAGGGCAGTGGGAGCGATTCAGATAGGGAAGATGCTGTGAGAGGCGGGTGGGACCTGATATTCAGCTGGGAATGACTAAAACAGTAAATAAACACAAGACATATATATACTCTATTAGCCACAACACAACCAGGCTTATATTTAATATGCCACAAATTAATCCCGCATAACAAACACCTCCCCCCTCACGTCCATATAACCCGCCAATACAACTCAAACACCTGCACAACACACTCAATCCCACAGCCCAAAGTACCGTTCACCTCCCCAAAGTTCATACAGCACATATATTTCCCCAAAGTTACGTACGTGACATGCACATAGCGGCACGCACGTACGGGCAAGCGATCAAATGTTTGGAAGACGCAGCTGCATGTGTACTCACGGTACCGCGTCTGCGCATCCAACTCAAAGTCCTCCTGGTAAGAGTCTCTGTTGTCCCAGTTCTCCACAGGCCAATGGTAAAGCTTGACTGTCATCTTTCGGGAATGTTAATAATGAAACACAAGCTGTGTTATCCGGCACAACAGTCAGGGGGTGCATTCTACGGCGGGGGTGCGTTATCCGGCACAACACCTGCCGCAATACACCGCTTCACACTTACAACTTTCTTCTTTGCTGTCTCCATTGTTCATTGAACAAATTGCAAAAGATTCACCAACACAGATGTCCAGAATACTGTGGAATTTTGCGATGAAAACAGACGACTTAATAGCTGGCCACCATGCTGTCCCAAAATGACCTCTACAATCCGTGACGTTACGCGCTGGCGTCATCATACCGAGACGTTTTCAGCAGGATATTTCGCGCGGATTTTAAAATTGCACTTTAGTAGTGGTTTTCGTCCTGGTCGTGGAACTGTGGACCAGCTCTATACTCTCGGCAGGGTCCTTGAGGGTGCATGGGAGTTTGCCCAACCAGTCTACATGTGTTTTGTGGACTTGGAGAAGGCATTCGACCGTGTCCCTCGGGAAGTCCTGTGGGGAGTGCTCAGAGAGTATGGGGTATCGGACTGTCTGATTGTGGCAGTCCGCTCCCTGTATGCTCAGTGCCAGAGCTTGGTCCGCATTGCCGGCAGTAAGTCGGACACGTTTCCAGTGAGGGTTGGACTCCGCCAAGGCTGCCCTTTGTCACCGATTCTGTTCATAACTTTTATGGACAGAATTTCGAGGCGCAGTCAAGGCGTTGAGGGGATCTGGTTTGGTGGCTGCAGGATTAGGTCTCTGCTTTTTGCAGATGATGTGGTCCTGATGGCTTCATCTGGCCAGTATCTTCAGCTCTCACTGGATCGGTTCGCAGCAGAGTGTGAAGCGACTGGGATGAGAATCAGCACCTCCAAGTCCGAGTCCATGGTTCTCGCCCGGAAAAGGGTGGAGTGCCATCTCCGGGTTGGGGAGGAGATCTTGCCCCAAGTTTAAGAGTTCCTACTCAGTGGCCTAGTGGTTAGAGTGTCCGCCCTGAGATCGGTAGGTTGTGAGTTCAAACCCCGGCCGAGTCATACCAAAGACTATAAAAATGGGACCCATTACCTCCCTGCTTGGCACTCAGCATCAAGGGTTGGAATTGGGGGTTAAATCACCAAAATGATTCCCGGGCGCGGCACCGCTGCTGCCCACTGCTCCCCTCACCTCCCAGGGGGGGATCAAGGGGATGGGTCAAATGCAGAGGGTAATTTCACCACACCTAGTGTGTGTGTGACAATCATTGGTACTTTAACTTTAACTTTAAGTACCTCGGAGTCTTGTTCACGAGTGAGGGAAGAGTGGATCGTGAGATTGACAGGCGGATCGGTGCGGCGTCTTCAGTAATGCGGACGCTGTATCGATCCGTTGTGGTGAAGAAGGAGCTGAGCCGGAAGGCAAAGCTCTCAATTTACCGGTCGATCTACGTTCCCATCCTCACCTATGGTCATGAGCTTTGGGTTATGACCGAAAGGACAAGATCACGGGTACAAGCGGCCGAAATGAGTTTCCTCCGCCGGGTGGCGGGGCTCTCCCTTAGAGATAGGGTGAGAAGCTCTGTCATCCGGGGGGAGCTCAAAGTAAAGCCGCTGCTCCTCCACATCGAGAGGAGCCAGATGAGGTGGTTCGGGCATCTGGTCAGGATGCCACCCGAACGCCTCCCTAGGGAGGTGTTTAGGGCACGTCCGACCGGTAGGAGGCCGTGGGGAAGACCCAGGACACGTTGGGAAGACTATGTCTCCCGGCTGGCCTGGGAACTCCTCGGGGTCCCACAGGAAGAGCTGGACGAAGTGGCTGGGGAGAGGGAAGTCTGGGCTTCCCTGCTTAGGCTGCTGCCCCCGCGACCCGACCTCGGATAAGCGGAAGAAGATGGATGGATGGATGGACTTTAGTAAGCTAACCCGGCCGTATTGGCATGTGTTGCAATGTTAAGATTTCATCATTGATATATAAAGTATCAGACTGCGTGGTCGGTAGTAGTGGGTTTCAGTAGGCCTTTAAAGCTAGAAGCAACATCACAATATGCTCAGTACTGCCCCTAGTGGCCTCGATGCAAACTGCATTGGATATGTAGTTTGTTTTGACTGAAATGAGGTGGAATTACATGGAATGATTCTTTTGGCCACTTTGGGGCAGCACAAAGAGCGACATTGACATGATTTCACTTTTCATTCCTCGGCCACCTGCTGATTCCCATCTTGACTCGTCTTCCTCCTTGTTCGGGTCTGCAGCGACTCCGCAGGGAAATAAGCAGCTGTGCTCTTGATGCTAAGCAGGTAGTGAAAAGTTTAGCTTTTTTTTTTTTTTTTTTTTCCTGGGGAAACGGCCGTCTAGGGCCAGTGAACATGATGGATGACGGCGCTGCGATGGAGTCAAACCAGTGACGTTACGGGCTGTGAAATCCAAACAGGGAGCTGAGTGCTTCTAGAATGATCCACATGGTCATTTAGACGCGTTTGTAGACGATTAGCCGGCACCTGCTGAGTGGAGCGATCCATCCAGCCTTGTCCTTGTGGACGTTATAAGCGGGGGATGGGCGCTGACCACCTTGACTAACAATTAACACCTGGGTGAGGTATTGGCAAGAACGGGTGACTCGCCATAACAAAGCTGACGGAAATTGTAGGATTTGATGAACTGAACGCAAAGACAAAAAATATGTCTCTTTGGGCACCTCACTATTTGATTATATTTACCATTCTAGGGCTACGATTAGATTATAAATCCTTATCTATTATATTTTGTACAAAACCCAAAACCAGTGAAGTTGGCACGTTGTGTAATTCGTAAATAAAAACAGAATACAATGATTTGCAAATGTTTTTCAACTTATATTCAATTGAATAGACTGCAAAGACAAGATATTTATTTTTCGAACTGAGAAACTTAATTTTCTTTTGCAAATAATCATTAACTTAGAATTTAATGGCAGCAACACATTGCAAAAAAGTTGGCACAGGGGAAATGTTACCACTGTGTTACATGGCCTTTCCTTTAAACAACACTCAGTTAATGTTTGCGAGACCAATTTTTGAAGCTTTTCAGGTGGAATTCTTTCCCATTCTTGCTTGATGTACAGCTTAAGTTGTTCAACAGTCCGGGGGTCTCCGTTGTGGTATTTTAGGCTTCATAATGCGCCACACAGGTCTGGACCACAGGCAGACTAGTCTAGTACCTGCACTCTTTTACTATAAAGCCACACTGTTGTAACACGTGGCTTGGCATTGTCTTGCTGAAATAAGCAGGGGCGTCCATGATAACGTTGCTTGAAAGGCAACATATGTTGCTCTAAAACCTGTACGTACCTTTCAGCATTAATGGTGCCTTCACAGATGTGTAAGTTACCCATGCCTTGGGCACTAATACACCCCCATACCATCACAGATGCTGGCTTTCGTACTTTGCGCCTAGAACAATCCGGATGGTTATTTTCGTCTTTGTTCCGGAGGACACAACGTCCACAATTTCCAAAAACAATTTGAAATGCGGACTCGTCAGACCACAGAACCCTTTTCCACTTTGCGTCAGTCCATCTTAGATGAGCTCGGCCCAGCGAAGCCTGCGGCGTTTCTGGGTGTTGTTGATAAATAGCTTTCGCTTTGCATAGTAGAGTTTTAACTTGCACTTACAGATGTAGCGGCGAACTGTAGTTACCAACAGTGGTGTTCCTGAGCCCATGTGGTGATATCCTTTACACACTGATGTCACTTTTTGACGCAGTACCGCCTGAGGGATCCAAGGTCACGGGCATGCAATGTTACGTGCAGTGATTTCTCCAGATTCTCTGAAACTTTTGATGATATTACAGACCAAATTCCTTGCAATAGCTCGTTGAGAAATGTTGTTCTTAAACGGTTCAACAATTATCTCACGCATTTGTTGACAAAGTGGTGACCCTCGCCCCATCCTTGTTTGTGAATGACTGAGCGTTTCATGGAAGCTGCTTTTATACCCATTCATGGCACCCACCTGTTCCCAATTTGCCTGTTCACCTGTGGGATGTTCCAAATAAGTGTTTTATGAGCATTCCTCAACTTTCTCAGTCTTTTTTGCCACTTGTGCCAGCTTTGTTGAAACATGCAGGTATCAAATTCCAAATGAGCTAATATTTGTAAAAAAATAACACATTTTAACAGTAGTATCTTGTCTTTGCAGTCTATTCAATTGAATATAGGTTGAAAAAGATTTGCAAATCATTGTATTCTGTTTTTATTTACCATTTACACAATGTGCCAATTTTTTGTACTATTTAACTATTTAGAATATTTAAATACAATATAAAACAATGTCCTACTCTCACTACAACACACAATTGTTTTAGAAAAAAAGTCACTATTTTTCATACGTAAAAGCAGCAGTGACAAAAGTAACCAAAGTATAAACCATAAAAATGTAAACAAAACAACTAAAAACACATTAAACTCTGAGTTTCGTGAAAAATAAGGTCAGTAGTCAGAAGAGCAGGGAGGGGGAGGGACAACGTGTGCCTGAATTAGCAGCAGAGACAGAGATGTGTTGTCTGTATGCACTGACAGACTGAAGAGACGCACAAGCCAGGAAAAAGAGAAACTGCAACAAAAGTATCAATCCCACCATATGGTATCGATCTGATGCCAATACCCACCTTGGTATCGATACTGTCAAAACTACCAACATATACACCCAGTCCTAAAATATACTGTAGATATCAAAATCAATGTATTCCGTTGCAAAACACTAAATACATTTTTATTAGACATAATTGTTCACATTTTGTGTTATTGATAAAAAAAATACTCAGCAAGTGACTAAAATGGCATCTCCATTTTTAATATTGACGGATTATGATATCCTTTATGTTACTGAAACTGTGTTTGACTGATGTCAACACTGTATATCTATTTATATGGTGGGTATTAATGGAACCCGCCCGGTCCAGTCTACTTCTGATCTTGAACCTGGGTCCTCCGAATGAGATTTGAGAGTGCGACGCATCCAGCTCCTGTATAAAAGCCCCAGCTGTCAACTCGGCCTGCAGGGCGAGCTATTAAGGTGTCGGGGAGTAGGAGATTTTCTCAGCTGCACTGGCCGGCCGTGCGAGGAGACGTCCTGTGAAAAATCACTGTAGGCAGGAACTTTAACAGCAACTTTCCCGTTTACTCGGGTAAATAAAATTCATCCTGTGTTTCCACCAAAAACACCATTCGTGGCGGGTTTACCTGACACATGAAACGTGACGAGTATCTGTTATGGTTTACAGAGGGGAGATGACGGCAAAGACACCAGGGGGTGGTCTAGCTCTATGTATTTTATTATATATATTACAATACATACAAACCCCGTTTCCATATGAGTTGGGAAATTGTGTTAGATGTAAATATAAACGGAATACAATGATTTGCAAATCATTTTCAACCCATATTCAATTGAATATGCTACAAAGACAACATATTTGATGTTCAAACTGATAAACATTTTTTTTTTTGCAAATAATCATTAACTTAAGAATTTGATGCCAGCAACACGTGACAAAGAAGTTGGGAAAGGTGGCAATAAATACTGATAAAGTTGAGGAATGCTCATCAAACACTTATTCGGAACATCCCACAGGTGAACAGGTAAATTGGGAACAGGTGGGTGCCATGATTGGGTATAAAAATAGATTCCATGAAATGCTCAGTCATTCACAAACAAGGATGGGGCGAGGGTCACCACTTTGTCAACAAATGTGTGAGCAATTTGTTGAACAGTTTAAGAAAAACCTTTCTCAACCAGCTATTGCAAGGAATTTAGGGATTTCACCATCTACGGTCCGTAATATCATCAAAGGGTTCAGAGAATCTGGAGAAATCACTGCACGTAAGCAGCTAAGCTCGTGACCTTCGATCCCTCAGGCTGTACTGCATCAACAAGCGACATCAGTGTGTAAAGGATATCACCACATGGGCTCAGGAACACTTCAGAAACCCACTGTTAGTAACTACAGTTGGTCGCTACATCTGTAAGTGCAGGTTAAAACTCTCCTGTGCAAGGCGAAAACCGTTTATCAACAACACCCAGAAACGCCGTCGGCTTCGCTGGGCCTGAGCTCATCTAAGATGAACTCATACAAAGTGGAAAAGTGTTCTGTGGTCTGACGAGTCCACATTTCAAATTGTTTTTGGAAACTGTGGACGTCGTGTCCTCCGGACCAAAGAGGAAAAGAACCATCCGGATTGTTATAGGCGCAAAGTTGAAAAGCCAGCATCTGTGATGGTATGGGGGTGTATTAGTGCCCAAGACATGGGTAACTTACACATCTGTGAAGGCGCCATTAAAGCTGAAAGGTACATACAGGTTTTGGAGCAACATATGTTGCCATCCAAGCAACGTTACCATGGACGCCCCTGCTTATTTCAGCAAGCCAATGCCAAGCCACGTGTTACATCAACGTGGCTTCATAGTAAAAGAGTGCAAGTACGAGACTGGCCTGCCTGTAGTCCAGACCTGTCTCCCATTGAAAATGTGTGGTGCATTATGAAGCCTAAAATACCACAACGGAGACCCCCGGACTGTTGAACAACTTAAGCTGTACATTAAGCAAGAATGGGAAAGAATTCCACCTGAGAAGCTTAAAAAATGTGTCTCCTCAGTTCCCAAACGTTTACTGAGTGTTGTTAAAAGGAAAGACCATGTAACACAGTGGTGAACATGCCCTTTCCCAACTACTTTGGCACGTGTTGCAGCCATGAAATTCTAAGTTAACTATTATTTGCAAAAAAAAAAAAAGTTTATTAGTTTGAACATCAAATATCTTGTCTTTGTAGCGCATTCAATTGAATATGGGTTGAAAAGGATTTGCAAATCATTGTATTCCGTTTATATTTACATCTAACACAATTTCCCAACTCATGGAAACAGGGTTTGTAGAATAATCAAACAATATTAATAAAAACTACGGAAATGGAGTGTGAAAGGTGTATGGTGGACGACTATGTGTATGAATAATTAGCTGTTGAGTCTTACCAAATGTTGAAACGAGGAGAAGGAACAAGGCAGGAAAGGCAGTCCATGGGGCAGGCAGAAGATCCAGGGCAAGAGAGAGAGAGTCAGAGTACCCGACACCCCCCCTCCCCTAGAAATGGGGGTAGGGGGGGTGACCCACATATGCGGTCATATGGTTTTATAAGGTTTCTCATAGTCATTCACATCGACGTCCCATTGGGGTTGTGAGTTTTTCCTTGCCCTTATGTGGGCTCTGTACCACGGATGTCGTTGTGGCTTGTGCAGCCCTTTGAGACACTTGTGATTTAGGGCTATATAAATAAACATTGATTGATTGATTGGCGTCAGAACACGGAGGGAAAAACGCAGACAGAGAGAGAGCATAAGACTTACGGTATACAAAGAGGTAAACTAAGTTTCCGCATGGATCCTTGGGTCCGCTGGTCCTTTATCCACCTCGCCCTTATCCGTCCCAGGTGTGCAGATTGGCGATTGTCTGCAGGCTTGTCACTGCGTAGGCGTGCTGCGCTCAGCCTGAGCGGGGGCGTGTCCGGGCGAGCAGCCAGAGGAGGAACTGTGACACTCAGTTGCAGGAGGGAAGTAGGTTCGAGTCCGCGCCGTGACAGCATCCACTTAACTGCCAAATGGCAGTCAGGTGGGGAATAGGGTTGCACGGTATACCGGTATTAGTATAGTACCGCAATACTAATGAATCAGATTCAGAACTATACCACCTCTAAAAAGTACCGGTTCCACCGCCCCCCCCCCCCCCCCTGCCCCCCCGAAAGGGACAAGCGGTAGAAAATAGATGGATGGATGGAATTTAGTGCATGCGTCTTATGTCCTGATGTGCTTTATAGTTTGGAAAACACGTTAAATGCCACCAAAATGCATCGATTTGTTTAATCAGACCCTTAACTCATCCAGCAGCTTTGAAATTATAAAATGATGTTGCTGAATAGACGATGTGTCAAATAT
>NC_084551.2:48032500-48077500 GCF_033978685.3 Nerophis lumbriciformis
TAATTATGGCAGACTTGGTAACAGACAACGAAGACAACTATTTTTGGACCAATGAAGATTCACAACTTTATCTTTTTGAAGCTGAATGTACTGAGGATGAACTGCTGCTTATAGAAGCGAGCACGACGGAAGGGTGAGACGTTGGAGCGGACGGAAGCCGAGAGAGTGAGATCACCGTGACTTTGACGATGCAAATGTGGAACTTTGGGCCAAACTATTTCAACATAAATGAAGTGCTTGTCCAAAATACAGCTGTCCATCGAGGGAGTCACTTTAATATTGATCATGATACATGCAGCACATCACGGTATAACTACAATACATACACTGTCAAACTAGCTGTGTAAAAACAAAACCCGACTAATACTTTACAGATACTGTATAATGATTTTTCATGTTTTTCATTCAGTACAGATTGGTGTCCTACTACATTGTGTTGTGCATTACAAACTTAAAAGCCATTCAGTTGCTATCTCACCTCTTTCCGTAGCTAACTTATGGCTAATGCCGTAGCATGGCGATGTGTTACTACGCTAGAAAAACAGTTCCTCAGTATTTGCTCTTACAATAACAATTTCGCTACAGATTGGTTATTATACAGGTTACGGAACGAAAATGATGTATTATTGGCATTTTTTAAGTGATTTAGAGGTAGAATCAACAAACAAAAACGAAATGGCCCCCGCATGCTTTGACTTTTCAATTTGGACACACCTGTCCTCCGGTGTGTAGTGTAGCAAGTTTACCGAGTCCTCGTCCTCCAGTGATAACGTTACTTGTAAGAAACATACTTTATTTTCCGCCTCGCTATAATGTGTCATCAACAGGCATTATCACAATTTGACCATATCATTAAAAGCTGCGTCGTGGGCCAAGTTGTTATCATTTCTATGGTATATATAGTCTGTCGGTGTTTCTTAACCATTGTTGGGCCGCCACAAAAATATCTGTTTATCACCAAATTGCTAATTAATGACAAGCTCAAACAAACAGAAGAAGCCTGGAGCTAGAGTCATTCTAAAGCGCAAAAAATATGACTCACTGGGCGGTATAGCTCGGTTGGAAGAGTGGCCGTGCCAGCAACTTGAGGGTTCCAGGTTCGATCCCCGCTTCCGCCATCCTAGTCACTGCCATTGTGTCCTTGGGCAAGACACTTTACCCACCTGCTCCCAGTGCCACCCACACTGGTTTAAATGTAACTTAGATATTGGGTTTCACTATGTAAAAGCGCTTTGAGTCACTAGAGAAAAAGCGCTATATAAATATAATTCACTTCACTTCACTGTATTTTCATTTCCATTTGAATTTTATCGACAGTTTAGTTAAGGAACACATTTGTTACTAATTCGGTTTGTTTAGTTCAGCACAACGTAATTATACAACACCCAAAACCAGTGAAGTAAATAAAAACAGAATAAAATATTTTGCAAATCCTTTTCAACTTATATTCAATTGAATAGACTGCAAAGACGAGATATTTAACGTTTGAACTGAGAAACGTTGTTATTTTTTGCAAATATTAGCTCATTTGGACGCTGATGCCTGCAACATGTTTCAAAAAAGCTGGCACAAGTGGCAAAAAAAGACTGAGAAAGTTGAGGAATGCTCATCAAACACTTATTTGGAACATCCCACAGGTGAACAGGCTAATTGGGAACGGGCGGGTGCCATGATTGGGTATAAAATCAGCTTCCATGAAATGCTCAAGTCAGTCACAAACAAGGATGGGGCGAGGGTCACCACTTTGTCAACAAATGCGTGAGCAAATTGTCGAACAGTTTAAGAACAACATTTCTCAACGAGCTATTGCAAGGAATTTAGGGATTTCACCATCTACGGTCCGTAATATCACCAAAAGGTTCAGAGAATCTGGAGAAATCACTGCACAAAAGTGATGATATTCTGGACCTTCGATCCCTCAGGCAGTACTGCATCAAAAAGTGACATCAGTGTGTAAAGAATATCACCACATGGGCTCAGGAACACTTCAGAAAACCACTGTCAGTAACTACAGTTGGTCGCTATATCTGTAAGTGCAAGTTAAAACTCTACTATGCAAAGCGAAAGCCATTTATCAACAACACCCAGAAACGCTGCCGGCTTCGCTGGGCCTGAGCTCATCTAAGATGGACTGATACAAAGTGGAGAAGTGTTCTGTGGTCTGACGAGTCCACATTTCAAATTGTTTTTGGAAACTGTGGACGTCGTGTCCTCCGGAACAAAGAGGAAAAGAACCATTCGTATTGTTATAGGCGCAAAGTTGAAAAGCCAGCATCTGTGATGGTATGGGGGTGTATTAGTGCCCAAGACATGGGTAACTTACACATCTGTGTAGGCACCATTAATGCTGAAAGGTACATACAGGTTTTGGTGAAACATATGTTGCCATCCAAGCAACGTTATCATGGACGCCCCTGCTTATTATAATGCCAAGCCACATGTTACAACAGCGTGGCTTTGTAGTAAAAGAGTGCGGGTACTAGACTGGCCTGCCTGTAGTCCAGACCTGTCTCCCTTTGAAAATGTGTGGCGCATTATGAAGCCTAAAATACCACAACGGAGACCCCCGGACTGTTGAACAACTTAAGCTGTACATCAAGCAAGAATGGGAAATAATTCCACCTGAGAAGCTTAAAATATGTGTCTCCTCTGTTCCCAAATGTTTACTGAGTGTTGTTAAAAGGAAAGGCCATGTAACACAGTGGTGAACATGCCCTTTCCCAACTACTTTGGCACGTGTTGCAGCCATGAAATTCTAAGTTAATTATTATTTGCAAAAAAAATTAAGTTTCTCATTTCCAACAGTAAATATCTTGTCTTTGCAGTCTATTCAATTGAATATAAGTTGAAAAGGATTTGCAAATCATTGTATTCTGTTTTTATTTACCATTTACACAACATGCCAACTTCACTGGTTTTGGGTTTTTTATGTAAATGTATTTTTTGTCAGATATATGAGTCTATATTATGCAGTATATTTAATTAGTATTTATTTTTCCAATCAGTCTGACCTAAGCCTCAAGTGTATGTGTTAAATAGTTAATACTCTTTGTGATTAACGCGTGTTTTCATATCATTTGACAAGGGTGAAGTAAGATGACTAATTCAGTGTTGATCTTTGAGTGGGACCCGGGCCCCTCTGTAGTGGAAAAGTTGGGCCCCCGATGTCAGAAAGGTTAATGTCACGTCACCTACTTTTGAGGTGCATTTTTCCCCAAATTACCTACAAACGTGGACATTCCAAAGTCCTTATCAGTGACTTCCATAAACCAGCTTCAAGTACTTAAAAAATGCAGCATAGAAATAAACCGTGTGGGTGTTTTTGTTTTTTGTTTTTTTTCCAACAGAATCATCTTATTTAGTTGTAAAAATAGAACTTGTGAGTCATGAGTGTGCAGAGCCACGAGGCAGCGCAAAGCCGCATTGTTTGTGGTCGTGCGCCTGCCTGGATCAATCTTTTTAACTTCTGCGAGTGAAACAAGCGCACTTAAGAGTCTCTCCCCGGCCTTTATGGATCCTGAGTGCGTCTCCTCCATTATTCATATGACCGTTTGTCCTGCAGTTTTAAGCGGAACACACGCTTCGCCATGCTTAAAGAGAGCGGCGGTGGATCATAAACATGTGGCGAGGTACGTGCAGGGATCCTTCCTCACTCGCACACTCGTGCTCAAAGGAGCCGGAGGAAATGCACCGTGCACGGCTTTGCGGTCGGCGTAAAGCGTCTTTTTGGTTAACCTCAGATTACAGAGTGCATGTGGAGTGACTGTTGGAGATTTTTATATATACACGCTCACAGAGGGGACACGGCCGAACGCTTGTTGGCGGGACTCGAACACGCGGTTTGTCGCTGCTGGTGAATCAGTGAAGATAGCTGCAGCTTCTCTCTTGTGAATTTTAGACTTACACTGTGTGCACTATGCTAACTAGACTGGACTACATATCCTAAAGGGGGTCAAAATTATTTAAAAAAAATTAAAAAAATCTGATTAATTGTGATTATTTGTAACGATTCTTAATCAATTAAAAAAAAAATCTACTTTTTTTTGTCTGTCCTGTCCAGCCAGTTAAACAAATCATATTTTTGATGTAGTTGAGGGGTGTCAAACTAATTTTAGCTCAGATCCTAAAGGAGGGAAAAACGATTAAAAAAAAAAAAAAAAATTCTGATTAATCGTGATTCTTATTTGTAACGATTCGTACTCAATTAAAAAAAAAAAAGCTTTTTTGATGTATTTTTTATGTAGATGAGGGGTGTCAAACTCATTTAAGCTCATAATCCTAAAGGGGGGAAAAACGATTAAAAAAAAAAAAAAATCAGATTAATCGTGATTCTTATTTGTAACGATTCTTAATCAATTAAAAAAAAAAATCTACTTCTTTTTGTGTGTTCTGTCCAGCCAGTTAAACAAATCATATTTTTGATGTAGATGAGGGGTGTCAAACTCATTTTAGCTCATAATCCTAAAGGGGGGGTAAACGATAAAAAAAAATAAAAAAATAATTCAGATTAATCGTGATTCTTATTTGTAACGATTCTTAATCAATTAAAAAAAAAAAAACTTGTTTTTTCGTCTATCCTCTCCAGCCAGTCAAATCATATTTTTGATGTAGATGAGGGGTGTCAAACTCATTTTAGCTCAGATCCTAAAGAAGGGAAAAACGATTAAAAAAAATAAAAAAATAATTCAGATTAATCGTGATTCTTATTTGTAACGATTCTTAATCAATTAAAAAAAAAAAAACGTGTTTTTTCGTCTATCCTCTCCAGCCAGTCAAATCATATTTTTGATGTAGATGAGGGGTGTCAAACTCATTTTAGCTCAGATCCTAAAGGGGGGAAAAACGATAAACATTTAAAAAAATTCTGATTAATCGTGATTCTTATTTGTAACGATTCTTAATCATTTAAGAAAAAAAAGGCTTTTTTTTTTTGGCTGTCCTATCCAGCCAGTTAAACAAATCATATTTTTGATGTAGATGAGGGATGTCAAACTCATTTTAGCTCAGATCCTAAAGGGGGGGAAAACGGTAAAAAAAAAAAATTCTGATTAATTGTGATTCTTATTTGTAACGATTTTAAATCAATTTTTAAAAAAAAAATCTCCTTTTTTTTGTCTGTCCTGTCCAGCCAGTTCATCATATTTTTGATGTAGATGAGGGGTGTCAAACTATTTTAGCTTACATCTTAAAGGGGGAAAAAACGATAACAATTTTAAAAAATTCAGATTAATCGTGATTCTTACTTGTAACGATTCTTAATCAATTTGAAAAAAAAAATCGACTTTTATTTTGTCTGTCCTGTCCAGCCAAATCATATTTTTGATGTAGATGAGGGGTGTCAAACTCATTTTAGCTCAGATCCTAAAGGGGGGGGGGGGGGGGAAACGATTAAAAAAATAATATTTCAGATTAATCGTGATTCTTATTTGTAACAATTCTTAATCAATAAAAAAAAAAAAAAAAAAAAAAAAAATTTTGTCTGTCCTGTCCAGCCAGTTAACAAATCATATTGTTGATGTAGATTAGGGGTGTCAAACTCATTTTTGCTCAGATCCTAAAGGGGGGGAAAACGATAAAAAAAAAAAAAAAAAATCAGATTAATCGTGATCCTTACTTGTAACGATTCTTAATCAAATTGAAAAAAAAATCGACTTTTATTTTGTCTGTCCTGTCCAGCCAAATCATATTTTTGATGTAGATGAGGGGTGTCAAACTCATTTTAGCTCAGATCCTAAAGGGGGGGGAACGATTAAAAAAATTATATTTCAGATTAATCGTAACAATTCTTAATCAATAAAAAATAAAAAATGTTTGTCTGTCCTGTCCAGTTAGTTAACAAATCATATTTTTGATGTAGATTAGGGGTGTCAAACTCATTTGAGCTCAGATCCTAAAGGGGGGGAAAACGATAACATTTAAAAAAAAAAAATCTGATTAATCGTGATTCTTACTTGTAACGATTCTTAATCAATTTGGAAAATAAAAATCGACTTTTATTTTGTCTGTCCTGTCCAGCCAAATCATATTTTTGATGTAGATGAGGGGTGTCAAACTCATTTTAGCTCAGATCCTAAAGGGGGGGAAAATGATTAAAAAAATAATATTTCAGATTAATCGTGATTCTTATTTGTAACAATTCTTAATCAATAAAAAAAAAAAAATTTTTTTTTTTTTTTTTTTGGTCTGTCCTGTCCAGCCAGTTAACAAATCATATTTTTGATGTAGATGAGGGGTGTCAAACTCATTTAAGCTCAGATCCTAAAGGGCGGAAAAACGATTTAAAAAAAGGAAAAATCAGGTTAATCGTGATTCTTATTTGTAACGATTCTTAATCAATTTTTTTTTTAAATCTACTTTTTTTTGTGTGTGTCCTGTCCAGCCAAATCATATTTTTGATGTAGATGAGGGGTGTCAAACTCATTTTAGCTCAGATCCTAAAGGGGGGGAAAAAACGATACAAATTTAAAAAAATTCAGATTAATTGTAATTCTTATTTGTAACGATTCTTAATACATTTGAAAAAAAAAAATCTTGTCCAGCCAAATCATATGTTTGATGTAGATGAGGGGTGTCAAACTCATTTAAGCTCAGATCCTAAAGGGGGGAAAAACGATTAAAAAAAATTAAATAATTCAGATTAAACATGATTCTTATTTGTAACGATTCTTAATCAAATTGAAAAAAAAAAATCGACTTTTATTTTGTCTGTCCTGTCCAGCCAAATCATATTTTTGATGTAGATGAGGGGTGTCAAACTCATTTTAGCTCAGATCCTAAAGGGGGGGGAACGATTAAAAAAATTATATTTCAGATTAATCGTAACAATTCTTAATCAATAAAAAATAAAAAATGTTTGTCTGTCCTGTCCAGTTAGTTAACAAATCATATTTTTGATGTAGATTAGGGGTGTCAAACTCATTTGAGCTCAGATCCTAAAGGGGGGGAAAACGATAACATTTAAAAAAAAAAATCTGATTAATCGTGATTCTTACTTGTAACGATTCTTAATCAATTTGGAAAAAAAAAATCGACTTTTATTTTGTCTGTCCTGTCCAGCCAAATCATATTTTTGATGTAGATGAGGGGTGTCAAACTCATTTTAGCTCAGATCCTAAAGGGGGGGAAAATGATTAAAAAAATAATATTTCAGATTAATCGTGATTCTTATTTGTAACAATTCTTAATCAATTAAAAAAAAAAATTTTTTTTTTTTTTTTTTTGGTCTGTCCTGTCCAGCCAGTTAACAAATCATATTTTTGATGTAGATGAGGGGTGTCAAACTCATTTAAGCTCAGATCCTAAAGGGCGGAAAAACGATTTAAAAAAAGGAAAAATCAGGTTAATCGTGATTCTTATTTGTAACGATTCTTAATCAATTTTTTTTTTAAATCTACTTTTTTTTGTGTGTGTCCTGTCCAGCCAAATCATATTTTTGATGTAGATGAGGGGTGTCAAACTCATTTAAGCTCAGATCCTAAAGGGGGGAAAAACGATTAAAAAAAATTAAATAATTCAGATTAAACATGATTCTTATTTGTAACGATTCTTAATCAATAAAAAAAAAAAAAAATCTACTTTTTTTTTGTCTGTCCTGTCCAGCCAGTTAACAAATCATATTTTTGATGTAGATGAGGGGTGTCAAACTCATTTAGCTCAGATCCTAAAGGGGGGAAAAAGGATTAAAAAAAATTAAAAAAAATTCTGATTAATCGTGATTCTTATTTGTAACGATTATTAATACATTTAAAAAAAATAATCGACTTTTTTTTTTGTCTGTCCTGTCCAGCCAGATTTTATTTTAAATCATATTTTTGATGTAGATGAGGGGTGTCAAACTCATTTTAGCTCAGATCCTAAAGGGAGGGAAAATGATTGAAAAAAAAAAAAAAAAAAATCAGATTAATCTTATTAATTCTTATTTGTAACGATTCTTAATCAATACAAAAAAAAAAAAAAAATTGTTTTTGTCTGTCCTGTCCAGCCAGTTAACAAATCATATTTTTGATGTAGATGAGGGGTGTCAAACTCATTTAAGCTCAGATCCTAAAGGGGGGAAAAATGATAAAAATAAAAACAAATTCTGATTAATCGTGATTCTTATTTGTAACGATTCTTAATCAATTAAAAAAAAAACTACTTTTATTTTTTGTCTGTCCTGTCCAGCCAGTTAAAATCATAATTTTGATGTAGATGAGGGGTGTCAAACTCATTTTAGCTCAGGGGAAAAACGATAAAAAAAATATAAAAAAATCAGATTAATCGTGATTGTTATTTGTAACGATTCTTAATCAATTAAAAAAAATAAAATCGAATTTTTTTTTTGTTTGTCCTGTCCAGCCAGATCATATTTTTGATGTAGATGAGGGGTGTCAAACTCATTTTAGCTCAGATCCTAAAGGGGGGAAAAAACGATTAAAAAAAAAAAAAAAAAATCTGATTAATCGTGATTCTTATTTGTAACGATTCTTAATCAATTAAAAAAAAAATCTACTTTTTTTTGTGTGTGTCCTGTCCAGTCAGTTAACAAATCATATTTTTGATGTAGATGAGGGGTGTCAAACTCATTTTAGCTCAGATCCTAAAGGGGGAAAAAACAATAAAAATTAAAAAAAAAATTCAGAATAATCGTGATTCTTATTTGTAACGATTCTTAATCAATTTGAAAAAAAAATCTACTTTTTTTTTGTCTGTCCTGTCCAGCCAAATCATATTTTTGATGTAGATGAGGGGTGTCAAACTCATTTTAGCTCATAATCCTAAAGGGGGGAAAAACGATACAAAAAAAATAAAATGATTCAGATTAATCGTGATTCTTATTTGTAACGATTCTTAATCAATAAAAAAAAAAAAAAAAAAATCAACTTTTTTTTTTTGTCTGTCCTGTCTAGCCAGTTAACAAATCATATTTTTGATGTAGATGAGGGGTGTCAAATTCATTTAGCTCAGATCCTAAAGGGAGAAAAACGATAAAAATTATTAAAAAAATTCTGATTAATCGTGATTCTTATTTGTAACGATTCTTAATCAATTAAGAAAAAAAAAAGGCTTTTTTTATTTTGTCTGTCCTGTCCAGCCATCCAAATCATATTTTTGATGTAGATGAGGGGTGTCAAACTCATTTTAGCTCAGATCCTAAAGGGGGGGAAAACGATTAAAAAAAAAAAAAAAAAAAATCAGATTAATCGTGATTCTTTTTTGTAACGATTCTTAATCAATTAAAAAAAAATCTACTTTTTTTTTTGTCTGTCCTGTCCAGCCAAATCTTATTTTTGATGTAGATGAGGGGTGTCAAACTCATTTAAGCTCAGATCCTAAAGGGCGGAAAAACGATTAAAAAAAAGAAAAATTGAGATTAATCGTGATTCTTATTTGTAACGATTCTTAATCAATTAAAAAAAAATCATATTTTTGATGTAGATTAGGGGTGTCAAACTCATTTTAGCTCAGATCCTAAAGGGGGGAAAAACGATAAAAAAAAAAAAAAATCAGATTAATCGTGATTCTTATTTGTAACGGTTCTTAATCAATTTGAAAAAAAAAAAAATCTTTTTTTTTTGTCTGTCCTGTCCGTCCAAATCATATTTTTGATGTAGATGAGGGGTGTCAAACTCATTTTAGCTCACGGGCCGCATGGAGGAAAATGTGTGCACACGCGGGCCGGACTATTAAAATCACGGCATTAAAACCAAAAAATTAAGACAACTTCAGATTGTTTTCTTTGTTTTACTTTGGCCAAAAATATTACAAACACATTCTGAAAATATTACAATAAAAATATAGAAAATAAATACTGGCTGCGTTAAAGTTTGGATCCATGAAGGAAAGAAGAAAGCGAATGAATGTTTATAACTGAATACATTTCCATATGCATTAACAATTGTTTTGTTTTTTTAAATTATTTTTTTAATGAATTAGGAACATTTATGACAACCTTTTTCCAAAACAAAATATAGAATAATACATACATTTATTATTTGTTTTCAAAACACTTACAAATAGGAGCAACATCACACAGCAAACATGTAACACAAGCCCAGATACACGCTATTACTACGAGAGAATAATGAACAAATCAGTGATAAAAGTGACAAGCTTGCCATCTTACAATACCCGGTTTGTGGACAAGGAGACTACAGCCGTGGAAGCACGTTCAATCTCTTTATTACCACAATCCAGTGAAGAGATTCAACAAAGCTGCCTTCAGTGCCAACAAACTGCTGCTAAGCCGGGGGTCAACAACCCGCGGCTCTAGAGGTGCTTTAGCGCCGCCCTAGTGGCTCCCTGAACCTCTTTCAGGGATGTGTGAAAATGGAAAAAGATGAAGAAAAAAATTGTCGGAAGACAAAAATGACACAAACAAACATATATTAAACATGCTTAACTGAGGAGAGTATTTGGCAAGCACCGTTTTGTGCTACTAATTTCATCGATCCTTGAACTTATCGTAGTTTGTGCACATGTACAACTTTCTCCGATGCTGCCACAGAAAGGCGTGTTTTATGCCACTCATTCTTTGTCTCGTTTTGTCCACCAAACGTTTTATGCTGTGCATGAATGTACAAAAGTGAGCTTTCTTGATGTTATTTACATGTTGGAGTGCTTATCAGGCAGATTTGGTCAATCCATGACTGCAAGCTAATTGATACTAACATGCTCTTTAGGCTAGCTGTATGTACATATTGCATCATTATGCCTCATTTGTAGGTATATTTGAGCTCATTTAATTTAATTTACTTATGTCCTCTTTGTATTTAATTTATATTTGCATGTCTCATGACACATTAGATAATGTGTCATAAGACATGCAAATATAAATTTTGCATGCACTGACCAAATATGCCTGATAAGCACTCCAACATGTAAATAACATCAACAAAGTTCACCTTTGTACATTCACGCACAACATAAAATGTTTGGTGGACGAAACGAGACAAATAATGAGTAAGTAGTATATGAGTAATATTGGCTGCATTTCTGATAGTTGTTTGTGTGCCATGTTGTTCCAGACCACAGCAAACGTTGCCCAGCTTGCAAAGATTGTAATAAATCCATTAGAAGAAGACAGCCTGCGGTTTCCTTCAACTTGGACACACACATCTATACTGTTGGCCATTCTAAGACAGTCATTTCCAGAAGTTATCTCATCCTGTGAGAAGCCTCCATGTTATTAATATTTTCCAACGTTGTAAAAATGTGTAGAATAAAAATTTAAATACAACATTTCTGTCAACGAAGATTTGCGTCATTGATAGTAGGCTAATATAGCTAATATAGACGCTTACATCATGTGTTGCCTTCATTCTAACACTTATATAAGGCTTTTATTTTATTTCTTTTTTTTTTGTCCAATATGGCTCTTTCAACATTTTGGGTTGCCGGCCCCTGACCTAAGGTAACCAACACAGCTGAGCTAAAATGTTAGTTTGAGCGTGCTATCGCTGAGGTCACACATCACTTGGCAACAGGCACCCATTTTCCAAAAGGCACACTCTGCTCTCATGAAACGTCATTTGAATATTTATTATGTTGGCCCTGCGATGAGGTGGCGACTTGTCCAGGGTGTACCCCGCCTTCCGCCCGATTGTAGCTGAGATAGGCTCCAGCGCCCCCCGCGACCCCAAAGGGAATAAGCGGTAGAAAATGGATGGATGGATGGATAAATACTGCATTAATTACTTTTCCTAATAATTACATTCATTAATGAGTACTTATGTTAGGAATTCAATGTACTTGTTTGGGAAAGTACTGATAGTTAAATCAATAAAAAGTCGTTGTCGCAATTGTTGGCTATGACTTTAAACCATAACCAAGCATGCATCACTATAGCTCTTGTCTCAAAGTAGGTGTATTGTCACCACCTGTCACATCACGCCCTGACTTATTTTGAGTTTTTTTGCTGTTTTCCTGTGTGTAGTGATTTTAGTTCTTGTCTTACGCTCCTATTTTGGTGGCTTTTTCTCTTTTTTTGGTATTAGTTTCATGTCTTCCTTGACCGCTATTCCCCACACCTGCTTTTTTTAGCAATCAAGAATATTTCAGTTGTTTTTATCCATCTTTGTGGGGACATTGTTGATTGTCATGTCATGTTCAGATGTACTTTGGACGCTCTCTTTGCTCCACAGTAAGTCTTTGCTGTCGTCCAGCATTCTGTTTTTGTTTACTTTGCAGCCAGTTCAGTTTTAGTTTCGTTCTGCATAGCCTTCCCTAAGCTTCAATGCCTTTTCTTAGGGGCACTCACCTTTTGTTTATTTTTGGTTTAAGCATTAAGATACCTTTTTACCTGCACACTGCCTCCTACAAAGCAATTAGCTACCTGCTGCCACCTACTGATATGGAAGAGTATAACGTGATAAGTCTGCCAATCTCCGGACAGTTCAGACACTCAACAACGGCACATTATTTGCAGATTATAATTACTGGTTTGCAAAAAATATATTTAACCCAAATAGGTGAAATTAGATCATCTCCCACGGCACACCAGACTGTATCTCACGGCACACTAGTGTCTAGGGTCCACACATCTGCGGTCCTCTCCAAGGTTTCTCATTGTCCCATTGGGTTGAGTTTTTCCTTGCTCTGGTGTGGGATCTGAACCGAGGATGTCGTTGTGGCTTTTGAAGCCCTTTAAGACACTCGTGATTTAGGGCTATATAAATAAACATTGATTGATTGATCTTTACTTGTTACAATGGAACTTGCTTAAAGGGGTCATATTATGATTTTTTTTTTCTACATTTAAAACGCTTCCTTGTGGTCAACATGACATGTAACGATGGTCCTACTGACAGATACAAGTTCGAACTATACGCTACTTTGTATTGGATATGTCTCGTATTAAGACCCACTTTTATTCTCTGGCTTTTAACACTACGTGAGTTGTGTGTTCCTCTTTGTTTTTAAATTTTGATTTCTATTTATTGTTTTAATTGGTTTTGCCCTTTAAAATTGTCGGGCTTGGTCAAAAACGGGACTCAGATGCAGAGTAGGGAACAATCCGGCAGGCTTTTATTTTGAAAGTTTCTTTTCACCTCCAGAGTCGGGGCAAATCAACATAGGCTATAACCTGACTAGTCGGCGAAAAAAGGTTCCAAAAAAGGAACAACCCAAAATCACTCCGAAAGGAGGAAACACAATAACGAAGTATACTTGGCGCAGGATATAATCTATGAAATTTATCATAAACAAAAACGCTCCAAATGGAGGGAGGAAACAATGGCTATAAAACTTCTACACTGTATCTTTTCTAAAAAAGGTTAACAAAAGGTGTCACTCAAAAACTGGAGGAAAAGGTAGAACTGTAAGAAAAAACTGAAAACTCACCACTTCGGGTGTAAAACTAAATACCGTATTTTTCTGACTATAAGTCGCAGTTTTTTTCATAGTTTGGCCGGGCTCCAGCGCGACTTATACAGGTAAAAGCCAGTAAATTAGAATATTTTGAAAAACTTCAGTAATTGCATTCAAAAGGTGTAACTTGTACATTATATGTATTCATTGCACACAGACTGATGCATTCAAATGTTTATTTCATTTAATTTTGATGATTTGAAGTGGCAACAAATGAAAATCCAAAATTCCGTGTGTCACAAAATTAGAATATTACTTAAGGCTAATACAAAAAAGGGATTTTTAGAAATGTTGGCCAACTGAAAAGTATGAAAATGAAAAATATGAGCATGTACAATACTCAATACTTGGTTGGAGCTCCTTTTGCCTCAATTACTGCGTTAATGCGGCGTGGCATGGAGTCGATGAGTTTCTGGCACTGCTCAGGTGTTATGAGAGCCCAGGTTGCTCTGATAGTGGCCTTCAACTCTTCTGCGTTTTTGGGTCTGGCATTCTGCATCTTCCTTTTCACAATACCCCACAGATTTTCTATGGGGCTAAGGTCAGGGGAGTTGGCGGGCCAATTTAGAACAGAAATACCATGGTCCGTAAACCAGGCACGGGTAGATTTTGCGCTGTGTGCAGGCTCCAAGTCCTGTTGGAACTTGAAATCTCCATCTCCATAGAGCAGGTCAGCAGCAAGAAGCATGAAGTGCTCTAAAACTTGCTGGTAGACGGCTGCGTTGACCCTGGATCTCAGGAAACAGAGTGGACCGACACCAGCAGATGACATGGCACCCCAAACCATCACTGATGGTGGAAACTTTACACTAGACTTCAGGCAACGTGGATCCTGTGCCTCTCCTGTCTTCCTCCAGACTCTGGGACCTCGATTTCCAAAGGAAATGCAAAATTTGCATGGTTGGGTGATGGTTTGGGGTGCCATGTCATCTGCTGGTGTCGGTCCACTCTGTTTCCTGAGATCCAGGGTCAACGCAGCCGTCTACCAGCAAGTTTTAGAGCACTTCATGCTTCCTGCTGCTGACCTGCTCTATGGAGATGGAGATTTCAAGTTCCAACAGGACTTGGCGCCTGCACACAGCGCAAAATCTACCCGTGCCTGGTTTACGGACCATGGTATTTCTGTTCTAAATTGGCCCGCCAACTCCCCTGACCTTAGCCCCATAGAAAATCTGTGGGGTATTGTGAAAAGGAAGATGCAGAATGCCAGACCCAAAAACGCAGAAGAGTTGAAGGCCACTATCAGAGCAACCTGGGCTCTCATAACACCTGAGCAGTGCCAGAAACTCATCGACTCCATGCCACGCCGCATTAACGCAGTAATTGAGGCAAAAGGAGCTCCAACCAAGTATTGAGTATTGTACATGCTCATATTTTTCATTTTCATACTTTTCAGTTGGCCAACATTTCTAAAAATCCCTTTTTTGTATTAGCCTTAAGTAATATTCTAATTTTGTGACACACGGAATTTTGGATTTTCATTTGTTGCCACTTCAAATCATCAAAATTAAATGAAATAAACATTTGAATGCATCAGTCTGTGTGCAATGAATCAATATAATGTACAAGTTACACCTTTTGAATGCAATTACTGAAATAAATCAAGTTTTTCAAAATATTCTAATTTACTGGCTTTTACCTGTATATGATTTTTTCCTTCTTTATTAGGCATTTTCGGCAGGTGCGACTTATACTCCGAAAAATACGGTAACCAAAATCACTCTGCTGAGGAGGAGAAAAAAGAAAACTCAAAATATCAACAAGGGAATTCAGGATCAAGATATTCAAACAAGAGACGAGGCAAGGCTAAGGCAAGATGCTAGAGAGGCACGAACAAACGAGACAATCTGGCACAGAACAAAGGGAGGCGTGGGCTTATAAGACACATGAGGGTAATGGGGAACAGGTGGAAACAATCAGGGATGACGTCAGACTGATGACACAAAAGGAAGGGGAAGTGACCTGAAACGAGAGGAGGGTTACTTTTCAAACTAAAACATGCAATTCACAAGACAGAAAAAACCAAGACAAGACATCCCTCAAAAATAATTGTTAATCATATTTATTTTTATATTGTTTTTATATTGGTTTATATTTATTTATGTTTTTGTTTGTACTCAGTCATTGGTGGAGCTATGGGTAATATTTGAATATTGTTTTTAATATTGTTGTGCGGCACTTCGGGAACATTTTTGTTGTTTAAAAAGTGGATTGAGAAATGGCAACAGCGGTGGATGCATGTGCATGCACGAGCCAGTCTGCCCCACAAAAAGCGGGTAGCGAAAAAGGAGGAACTTATTGACTTCAACGTCAGACTACAATGGCGGACTCGCGCAAATCTCTTCGGGTAAATGTATACCATATACGGCATAATACGCTGACGTCACATGTTGGAAAAACATCACTACGGTGCAAATTCCAAACGTCTCGTTTGTAGGAAGTATGAAGGAAGGCAAGATTGTTTTATAAATATCTCTGCATTGCCCCCATGGTTTTCAGTATTAATGCAGGTCTGAAATACACAAAAACAGTCACCAATAAGTAAGGAAAGTTAGTTGTGCATAATTGGACCCCTTTAAATTAGACTACAATCACTAGTTTTCACCGGTGGTTATTTCGACTGACTTCGTTTCCATGCACTAAATTAGTCTGATTCCTCTAAATAATCATCCTACAACTCAATGGAAACACCCTAACTTGATCATGTTTGGCTTTTGAAAGGTCAGAATAACACATACTTGCCAACCTTGAGACCTCCGATTTCGGGAGGTGGGGGGAGGGGGGTGGGGGTGGGCGTGTTCGGGGTGGGACGGGGGCGTGGTTGGGGGCGTGGCTAAAATGGGAGGGGTATATTTACAGCTCGAATTCACCAAGTCAAGTATTTCATATATATATATATATATATATATATATATATATATATATATATATATATATATATATAAGAAATACTTGACGTTCAGTGAATTCTAAATATATATATATATTTATTTTATTATATATATATTTTATTATATATATTTATATATATATATATATATATATATATATATATATATATATATATATATATAAATAAAATAAATACTTGAATTTCAGTGTTCATTTATTTACACACACATAACACTCATCTACTCATTGTTGAGTTAAGGGTTGAATTGTCCATCCTTGGTCTATTCTCTGTCACTATTTTTCGAACCATGCTTAACACCCTCTCTGATGCATTGCTGTGTGGCACGCACAGAAAAGTGCTTTCATCAAATGCACTCGATGGCAGTATTGTCCTGTTTAAGAGTGTCACAACATTGCTGTTTACGGCAGACAAACTGCTTTACGGTATACAAAAAAGTGACTGCTGTTGTTGTGTGTTGTTGCCGCGCTGGGAGGACGTTAATGAAACTGCCTAACAATAAACCCACATAAGAAACCAAGAATTCGCCCTCCATCATTCTACAGTTATAACGTCATTGGGCAGGTACGCTTTTTTATATTGTGGAGGACCTGAGTCCGCCTGAATTTCGGGAGATTTTCGGGAGAAAATTTGTCCCGGGAGGTTTTCGGGAGAGGCGCTGAATTTCGGGAGTCTCCCGGAAAATCCGGGAGGGTTGGCAAGTATGGAATAACACATCCGGATCATGCGATTGGAAACCAGATCTGTCGAGGGGTTGTGTGGGACCCTTCGTATCGCGAAAGCGGATCCCATTCGATTAAAACATAGGCAACAACTAGAATCAAGAGGAGAATGTTTTTTTGCTTAACGAATTAAAAGAACATAACTTTTTGAAGTGCATTGATGGTAGGGACAAAAGAAACGGATGTATTTAAATTTGAGAAATTGTCAAATTGTCCGTAGCACAATCCAAGATCGTTTCTTGATGCTGTCTGCTATTTAACGCCAACATAGCCATTAAAGTCCTAATATCTGTGCCAATATTACAGCGGACATCAGGTGCCACAAGAACTGCGTTGTTGACTTGTGAGGAGCCGCAAATATGTTTTTTTTTGGTGTGACGTCATAGGTCAACCAGAAAAAGCAATACATTAATCCATGTTAAAAGGAGATAAGCGCCCCCTAGTCTACTGGACGATACTAAACGATACAATAAGGAAACGGAGACTTAAAGTCAACTTGATCATCATCTTTGTAGTTGGAGTTCCGTGCAGCGCTCGTAATTGGTTGACAGCACGATGCGCACCCTGAACTCCATTGTAAAAATGTGTGTTTTTACATTTGTTGGTTGTTCTACAAACCCCGTTTCCATATGAGTTGGGAAGTTGTGTTAGATGTAAATATAAACGGAATACAATGATTTGCAAATCATTTTCAACCCATATTCAGTTGAATGCACTACAAAGACAACATATTTAATGTTCAAACTCATGAACTTTATTTTTTTTTGCAAATAATAATTAACTTAGAATTTCATGGCTGCAACACGTGCCAAAGTAGTTGGGAAAGGGCATGTTCACCACTGTGTTACATGGCCTTTCCTTTTAACAACACTCGGGAAATGTTTGGAAACTGAGGAGACACATTTTTTAAGCTTCTCAGGTGGAATTATTTCCCATTCTTGCTTGATGTACAGCTTAAGTTGCTCAACAGTCCGGGGGTCTCCGTTGTGGTATTTTAGGCTTCATAATGCACCACACATTTTCAATGGGAGACAGGTCTGGACTACAGGCAGGCCAGTCTAGTACCCGCACTCTTTTACTATGAAGCCACGTTGATGTAACACGTGGCTTGGCATTGTATTGCTGAAATAAGCAGGGGCGTCCATGGTAACGTTGCTTGGATGGCAACATATGTTGCTCCAAAACCTGTATGTACCTTTCAGCATTAATGGCGCCTTCACAGATGTGTAAGTTACCCATGTCTTGGGCACTAATACACCCCCATACCATCACAGATGCTGGCTTTTCAACTTTGCGCCTATAACAATCCGGATGGTTCTTTTTCTCTTTGGTCCGGAGGACACGACGTCCACAGTTTCGAAAAATAATTTGAAATGTGGACTCGTTAGACCAAAGAACACTTTTCCACTTTGTATCAGTCCATCTTAGATGAGCTCAGGCCCAGCGAAGCCGACGGCGTTTCTGGGTGTTGTTGATAAACGGTTTTTGCCTTGCATAGGAGAAATTTAAATTGCACTTACAGATGTAGCGACCAACTGTAGTTACTGACAATGGGTTTCTGAAGTGTTCCTGAGCCCATGTGGTGATATCCTTTACACACTGATGTCGCTTGTTGATGCCGTACAGCCTGAGGGATCGAAGGTCACGGGCTTAGCTGCTTACGTGCAGTGATTTTCCAAATTCTCTGAACCCTTTGATGATATTACAGACCGTAGATGGTGAAATTCCTAAATTCCTTGTAATAGCTGGTTGAGAAAGTTCTTTCTTAAACTGTTCAACAATTTGCTCACGCATTTGTTGACAAAGTGGTGACCGCATTGCCGGTAGTAAGTCGGACACGTTTCCAGTGAGGGTTGGACTGCGCCAAGGCTGCCCTTTGTCACCGATTCTGTTCATAACTTTTATGGACAGAATTTCTAGGCGCAGTCAAGGCGTTGAGGGGATCTGGTTTGGTGGCTGCAGGATTAGGTCTCTGCTTTTTGCAGATGATGTGGTCCTGATAGCTTCATCTGGCCAGGATCTTCAGCTCTCACTGGATCGGTTCGCAGCTGAGTGTGAAGCGACTGGGATGGGAATCAGCACCTCCAAGTCCGAGTCCATGGTTCTCGCCCGGAAAAGGGTGGAGTGCCATCTCCGGGTTGGGGAGGAGATCTTGCCCCAAGTGGAGGAGTTCAAGTACCTCGGAGTCTTGTTCATGAGTGAGGGAAGAGTGGATTGTGAGATCGACAGGCGGATCGGTGCGGCGTCTTCAGTAATGCGGACGCTGTATCGATCCGTTGTGGTGAAGAAGGAGCTGAGCCGGAAGGCAAAGCTCTCAATTTATCAGTCGATCTACGTTCCCATCCTCACCTATGGTCATGAGCTTTGGGTTATGACCGAAAGGACAAGATCACGGGTACAAGCGGCCGAAATGAGTTTCCTCCGCCGGGTGGCAGGGCTCTCCCTTAGAGATAGGGTGAGAAGCTCTGCCATCCGGGAGGAGCTCAAAGTAAAGCCGCTGCTCCTCCATATCGAGAGGAGCCAGATGAGGTGGTTCGGGCATCTGGTCAGGATGCCACCCGAACGCCTCCCTAGGGAGGTGTTTAGGGCACGTCCGACCGGTAGGAGGCCGCGGGGAAGACCCAGGACACGTTGGGAAGACTATGTCTCCCGGCTGGCCTGGGAACGCCTCGGGGTCCACAGGAAGAGCTAGACGAAGTGGCTGGGGAGAGGGAAGTCTGGGCTTCCCTGCTTAGGCTGCTGCCCCCGCGACACGACCTCGGATAAGCGGAAGAAGATGGATGGATGGATGGATGGATGGATGGACCCCTGAACTATATGATTTGCCTGAGAAGCTCGACAGGACAAAAAAAAAAAAATAAAATAAAATAAAAATTTTGAAACAGGATACCGATAATTTCTGATATTACATTTTAAAGCATTTATCGGCTGATAATATCGGCTGTCTGATATTATCAGATTAGCAGATCACAACAGATGCTCGGACTTGGCTGATTGAGGGACCACCTACTGACGTAAGACACCCCAGGATTGGAGCCACTCCTCTACATGGAGCTGCAGCTAAAGGCTACTTGCAAGTTCTCTCATTAGAGATGTCCGATATTATCAGACATCTCTATTGGAAATTCTTTATATCAAATCTCCAGCCTTAAAAATAATTTATAAGATGGGGTCAGTTATTGTCTTTAGCTCATAAAAACAGTAACTGGGTCTACGGAATGTAAGCGTGTCCATGCAGGCTCTCCGGACTCTCTTCCGGGCCGGGTTTAACGACACGACACCAAAGAGACGAGAGGAGTGGCGGCGAGAGAGCGCCGCCAGGTGATTCATTATTAATGGCAGTCGGCGTCCTCCAGACATCATTTTCACTGCGGACACACCGCTGAGCCCAGATAAGTGAATGTTGAAGGGCGAGGTAGAGGACCGGCTCGGTCGGGAGACGTCCACGGAGACCTTCCTGCTGCTCGCCTGTTGAGGCTGCTGGTTAAATTCCTGCATAATGAGCAGCTTCATGTTTTATACGATAACTCCTTCAATTCTATTCTAAGTGCGCAGTAAACCACACGAGTGTTTGCTTTGGCGTCCTTACGTTTCTGGACACGGCGTGGAAGTTGAGCTTTGTGCACTCAGCCGTCTGTGGCCGGGGATGAAAATATGACGTTATAATTTACATGACAAATGTTTGACAATCTCAGCCTTTTTATTAACGTCACATTCAAGTGCACGAGCAGGCTTTTCTAAAACTTATTTATTTATTTATAGAAGTAAGACTTTTTCAAATATTTTATTACAGTTTTGAGGCCTCCTGAACCTCGCGGGCGTTGTGCAAATTTCCTCCTCGTCAACTCTTTTTATCTGCCCACCTGAGTCCTCAGAGCCCGAAAGTAGAAGCTGCTGCCTCAACGCGCACATGAACTCAAACATTTACACTTCCAGCAAAGCAGTGTGTGTGTGTGTGTGTGTGTGTGTGTGTGTGTGTGTGTGTGTGTGTGTGTGTATGTGTGTGTCCTTGTATTTCTACCCTTCTTGAGACATCGACAAGGAAAAGTAGCTTCCATATGAGGAGGTGTGAACAAGTTAGAACATAAATCATGGTCCCAATACAGAAAACCATTGCATCTAATAGAGAATGTCTCATTTGCACCCCTAGTGGTGAAATCTATCAAAATGGGGGTGGTCCCAAAAAGGAGGGATTTTTCAAATTGACTGTATGTCGGTTTTAAAAGTGCTCCGCCTCTGGTCAACATATTAAATAAAAAGTGTGTGTAAAAATTGGAATTGCTCCCCCTCTGACCAACATATGTAATACCTTAGACAAAATTAATAAAAAAATAAAAATAATAATGTAGAGACATACTGTAATAACTTGAAGTAAATAATGAAGATTAAAAACCAATTAAGAACCAAAAAATTCAACAACAAAAATTAGCAAAATGCTTACCTTTTTTTATATTTGCATGGTATGTACATATTTTTAATGTTGTAAATACACATCTTTATCTTCTTATATTTCTACCCTTTTTGAGACATCAGCAAGGAAAAGTAGCTTCCATATGTGGAGGTGTGAACAAGTTAGGACATAAATCATGGTTCCAATTTGGAAAACCATTGCATCTAATAGAGAATGTCTCATTTGCACCCCTGGTGGTGAAATCTATCAAAATTAGGGTGGTCCCAAAAAGAAGGGATTTTTCAAATTGACTGTTTGTCGGTTTTAAAAGTGCTCCCCCTCTGGTCAACATATGAAATAACAAGTGTGTTTAAGAAATTAAAATGCACCCCCTTTGGTTAACATATGTAATAAAAAGTGTGTGTAAAAATTGGAATTGCTACCCCTCTGACCAACATATGTAATAACTTGGCCAAAATTAATAAAAAATGAATAATTAAATATGTATGTAGAGACATACTGTAATAACTTGAAGTAAATAATGAAGATTAAAAACCAATTAAGAACAAAAAAATTCCCCCCCAAAAAATAACTAAAAGCTTACCTTTTTTATATTTGCATAGTATGTACATATTATTAATGTTGTAAATACACATCTTTATCTTCTTGTATTTCTACCCTTCTTGAGACATCAACAAGGAAAAGTAGCTTCCATAGGAGAACAGGTGAACACGTTAGGACTGAAATCATGGTCCCAATATGGAAAACCAGTGCATCTAATAGAATGCCAAATACTAGAGTCTGTGAACATTGCTCCAAAGTCAGGGTTTTTTGTTGATTTAATGTGCATACAAAAGTAAACATTGACAGGTGCAAAGGGAGCAATATATGATAAAACAAGATTGCAGCTAAAGAAGGATGATGAACAAGTTAGGACATGAATCATGGTCCCAATACAGAAAACCATTGCATCTATTAGATAATGTCTCATTTGCACCCCTGGTGGTGAAATCTATCAAAATGAGGGTGGTCCCAAAAAGGAGGGATTTTTCAAATTGACTGTATCCATCCATCCATCCATTTTCTACCGCTTATTCCCTTCGGGGTCGCGGGGGCCGCTGGAGCCTATCTCAGCTACAATCGGGCGGAAGGCGGGGTACACCCTGGACTAGTCGCCACCTCATCGCAGGGCCAACACAGATAGACAGACAACATTCACACTCACATTCACACAATAGGGCCAATTTTAGTGTTGCCAATCAACCTATCCCCAGGTGCATGTTTTTGGGGGTGGGAGGAAGCCGGAGTACCCGGAGAGAACCCACGCAGTCACGGGGAGAACATGCAAACTCCACACAGAATGATCCCGAGCCTGGGATTGAACCCCCCAGACTACTCACTGTATGTCGGTTTTAAAAGTGCTCCCCCTCTGGTCAACATATGAAATAACAAGTGTGTGTAAAACATTGAAATGCGCCCCCTTTGGTTAACATATGTAATAAAAAGTGCGTGTAAAAATTGGAATTGCTCCCCCTCTGACCAACAAATGTAATAACTTGGCCAAAATTAATAAAAATAGAGACATACTGTAATAACTAGAAGTAAATAATGAAGATTAAAAATCAATTAAGAACAAAAAAATTCAAAAACAAAAACAAAAAACTAAAAGCATACCTTTTTTATATTTGCATAGTATGTAAATATTATTAATGTTGTAAATAGAAATCTTTATCTTCTTGTATTTCTACTCTTCTTGAGACAACAACAAGGAAAAGTACCTTCCATAGAAGGACAGATGAACAAGTTAGGACTGAAATCATGGTCCCAATACGGAAAACCATTGCATCTAATAGAATGCCAAATACTAGAGTCTGTGAACATTGCTCCAAAATCGGGATTTTTTGTTGATTTAATGTGCATACAAAAGTAAACATTGACCGGTGCAAAGGGAGCAATATATGATAAAAAAGATGGCAGCTAAAGAAGGATGATGAACAAGTTAGGACATGAATCATGGTCCCAATACAGAAAACCATTGCATCTAATAGAGAATGTCTCATTTGCACCCCTGGTGGTGAAATCTATCAAAATGAGGGTGGTCCCAAAAAGGAGGGATTTTTCAAATTGACTGTATGTCGGTTTTAAAAGTGCTCCCCCTCTGGTCAACATATGAAATAACAAGTGTGTGTAAGAAATTGAAATGCGCCCCCTTTGGTTAACATATCAAATAAAAAATGTGTGTAAAAAATGTAATTGCTTCCCCTCTGTCCAACATATGTAATAACTTGGCCAAAATTAATAAAAAAATAAAAAGATTATGTAGAGACATACTGTAATAACTTGAAGTAAATATTGCAGATTAAAAACCAAGTAAAAACCAAAAAATTCACACAAAATAATTATCTAAAAGCTTACCTTTTTTATATTTGTATAGTATGTACATATTATTAATGTTGTAAATACAAATCTTTATCTTGTATTTCTACTCTTCTTGAGACATCAACAAGGAAAAGTAGCTTCCATATGGGGAGGTGTGAACAAGTTAGGACATAAATCGTGGCCCCAATACGGAAAACCATTGCATTTAATAGAGAGCCAAATACTAGAGTCTGTGAACATTGCTCCAAAGTCAGGGTTTTTTGTTGATTTAATGTGCATACAAAAGTAAACATTGACAGGTGCAAAGGGAGCAATATATGATAAAAAAAGATGGCAGCTAAAGAAGGATGATGAACAAGTTAGGACATAAATCATGGTCCCAATACGTAAAACCACTGCATCTAATAGAGAATGTCTCATTTGTACCCCTGGTGGTGAAATCTATCAAAATGAGGGTGGTCCCAAAAAGGAGGGATTTTTTATATTGACTTTATGTCGGTTTTAAAAGTGCTCCCCCTCTGGTCAACATATGAAATAACAAGTGTGTGTAAGAAATTGCAATGCGCCCCTTTTGGTTAACATATGTAATAAAAAGTGTGTGTAAAAATTGGAATTGCTCCCCCTCTGACCAACATATGTAATAACTTGGCAAAAATTTATTTAAAAAATGGATAATTAAATATGTATGTAGAGACATACTGTAATAACTTGGGGTAAATAATGAAGATTAAAAACCAATTAAGAACAAAAAAATTCAACAAAAAAAATTAACAAAAAGCTTACCTTTTTTTTATATTTGCATGTTATGTACATATTATTAATGTTGTAAATACACATCTTTATCTTCTTATATTTCTGCCCTTTTTGAGACAACAACAAGGAAAAGTAGCTTTCATATGAGGAGGTGTGAACAAGTTAGGACATAAATAATGGTCCCAAAAGGGAAAACCATTGCATCTAATAGAGAATGTCTCATTTGCACCCCTGGTGGTGAAATCTATCAAAATTAGGGTGGTCCCAAAAAAGGAGGGATTTTTCAAATTGACTGTATGTCGGTTTTAAAAGTGCTCCCCCTCTGGTCAACATATGAAATAACAAGTGTGTGTAAAACATTGAAATGCGCCCCCTTTGGTTAACATATGAAATAGAAAGTGTGTGTAAAAATGTTACCAACATATGTAATCACTTGGCCAAAATTTATAAAAAATAAATAATGAAATATGTATGTAGAGACATACTCTAATAACTTGAAGTAAATAATGAAGATTAAAAACCAATTAAGAAAAAAAAAAAAAAAAGAAGAACCAAAAACTTACCTTTTTTATATTTGCATAGTATTTAATATCATTAATGTTGTAAATACAAATCTTTATCTTCTTGTATGTCTTCTCTTCTTGAGACATCAACAAGGAAAAGTAGCTTCCTTATGAGGACAGGTGAACAAGTTAGGACATAAATCATGGTCCCAATATGGAAAACCATTGCATCTAATAGAATGCCAAATACTAGAGTCTGTGAACATTCCTCCAAAGTCAGGATTTTTTGTTGATTTAATGTGCATACAAAAGTAAACATTGACCGGTGCAAAGGGAGCAATATATGATAAAAAAAGATGGCAGCTAAAGAAGGATGATGAACAAGTTAGGACATAAATCATGGTCCCAATACGGAAAACCACTGCATCTAATAGAATGCCAAATACTAGAGTCTGTGAACATTGCTCCAAAGTCAGGATTTTTTTGTTGATTTAATGTGCATACAAAAGTAAACATTGACAGGTGCAAAGGGAGCAATATATGATAAAACAATATTGCAGCTAAAGAAGGATGATGAACAAGTTAGAACATAAATCATGGTCCCAATACGGAAAACCATTGCATCTAATAGAGAATGTCTCATTTGCACCCCTGGTGGTGAAATCTATAAAAATTAGGGTGGTCCCAAAAAGGAGGGATTTTTCAAATTGACTATGTGTCGGTTTTAAAAGTGCTCCCCCTTTGGTCAACATATGAAATAACAAGTGTGTGTAAGAAATTGAAATGCACCCCCTTTGGTTAACATATGTAATAAAAAGTGTGTGTAAAAATTGGAATTGCTCCCCCTCTGACCAACATATGTAATAACTTGGCCAAAATTAATAAAAATAGAGACATACTGTAATAACTTGAAGTAAATAATGAAGATTAAAAACCAATTAAGAAAAAAAAAAAAGAAGAAGAACCAAAAACTTACCTTTTTTATATTTGCATAGTATTTAAATATTATTAATGTTGTAAATACAAATCTTTATCTTCTTGTATGTCTTCTCTTCTTGAGACATCAACAAGGAAAAGTAGCTTCCTTATGAGGACAGGTGAACAAGTTAGGACATAAATCATGGTCCCAATATGGAAAACCATTGCATCTAATAGAATGCCAAATACTAGAGTCTGTGAACATTCCTCCAAAGTCAGGATTTTTTGTTGATTTAATGTGCATACAAAAGTAAACATTGACAGGTGCAAAGGGAGCAATATATGATAAAAAAAGATGGCAGCTAAAGAAGGATGATGAACAAGTTAGGACATAAATCATGGTCCCAATACGGAAAACCACTGCATCTAATAGAATGCCAAATACTAGAGTCTGTGAACATTGCTCCAAAGTCAGGATTTTTTTGTTGATTTAATGTGCATACAAAAGTAAACATTGACAGGTGCAAAGGGAGCAATATATGATAAAACAATATTGCAGCTAAAGAAGGATGATGAACAAGTTAGAACATAAATCATGGTCCCAATACGGAAAACCATTGCATCTAGTAGAGAATGTCTCATTTGCACCCCTGGTGGTGAAATCTATAAAAATTAGGGTGGTCCCAAAAAGGAGGGATTTTTCAAATTGACTATGTGTCGGTTTTAAAAGTGCTCCCCCTTTGGTCAACATATGAAATAACAAGTGTGTGTAAGAAATTGAAATGCACCCCCTTTGGTTAACATATGTAATAAAAAGTGTGTGTAAAAATTGGAATTGCTCCCCCTCTGACCAACATATGTAATAACTTGGCCAAAATTAATAAAAATAGAGACATACTGTAATAACTTGAAGTAAATAATGAAGATTAAAAACCAATTAAGAACCAACAAATTCACCAAAAAAAATAACTGAAAGCTTACTTTTTTTATATATGTATAGTATGTACATATTATTAATGTTATAAATACAAATCTTTATCTTCTTGTATTTCTACTCTTCTTGAGACATCAACAAGGAAAAGTAGCTTCCATATGAGGAAGTGTGAACAAGTTAGGACATAAATCATGGTCCCAATACTGAAAACCATTGCATCTAATAGAGAGCCAAATACTAGAGTCTGTGAACATTGTTCCAAAGTCAGGATTTTTTGTTGATTTAATGTGTATACAAAAGTAAACATTGACAGGTGCAAAGGGAGCAATATATGATAAAACAAGATTGCAGCTAAAGAAGGATGATGAACAAGTTAGGACATAAATCATGGTCCCAATACGGAAAACCATTGCATCTAATAGAGAATGTCTCATTTGCACCCCTGGTGGTGAAATCTATCAAAATGAGGGTGGTCCCAAAAAGGAGGGATTTTTTCAAATTGACAGTATGTCGGTTTTAAAAGTGCTCCCCCTTCAACATATGAAATAACAAGTGTGTGTAAGAAATTGAAATGCGCCCCCTTTGGTTAACATATGTAATAAAAAGTGTGTGTAAAAATTGGAATTGCTCCCCCTCTGTTTAACAAATGTAATAACATGGCCAAAATTAATAAAAATAGAGACATACTGTAATAACTTGAAGTAAATAATGAAGATTAAAAATCAATTAAGAACAAAAAAATTAAAAAACAAAAAACTAAAAGCATACCTTTTTTATACTTGCATAGTATGTAAATATTGTTAATGTTGTAAATACAAATCTTTATCTTCTTGTATGTCTACTCTTCTTGAGACATCAACAAGGAAAAGTAGCTTCCTTATGAGGACAGGTGAACAAATTAGGACATAAATCATGGTCCCAATACGGAAAACCATTGCATCTAATAGAGAGCCAAATACTAGAGTCTGTGAACATTGCTCCAAAGTCGGGATTTTTTGTTGATTTAATGTGCATACAAAAGTAAACATTGACAGGTGCAAAGGGAGCAATATATGATAAAACAAGACGGCGGCTAAAGAAGGACTTCCCTATTCATCCCCGAAAAAAACCCCGCCAGGTGAACAGCTGATTTTACGACTTCCGGTCTCTCTCTTTCGTATATTATCAGATGGCCAACTCCATGTCGTGTAGCCACGCCCTCGTCTCCGGTCCTAAATCGAAGATGCCGGCTTCTGAAGGTGTGTGAAAATTTGAAGTGCTCCCCCTCTGACCAACATACGTAATAACAAGTGTGTGTAAGAAATTCAAATGCGCCCCCTTTGGCCCAAATTTATAAGCAAAAAAAAAAAAAGTATATGTATGTAGAGACCAGTGACGTGCGGTGAGGTTGATGGCTGGTGAGGCACTGACTTCATCACAGTCAGATTTACAAACATATGAACCCTAAAGAGTATCTTATTCACCATTTGATTGGCAGCAGTTAACGGGTTATGTTTAAAAGCTCATACCAGCATTCTTCCCTGCTTGGCACTCAGCATCAAGGGTTGGAATTGGGGCTTAAATAACCAAAAATGATTCCCGGGTGCAGCGCCGCTGCTGCCCACTGCTCCCCTCACCTCCCAGGGGGTGATCAAGGGGATGGGTCAAATGCAGAGGACACATTTCACCACACCTAGTGTGTGTGACAATCATTGGTACTTTAACTTAACTTTAACTTTACACATACAAACTGTAGCACACAAAAAAGCACATTTAATAAACAAAAATGTTATTATGGTCATACCTTTACTTATAAATGAAGTCCATGCACCGCTCCTTCTGAACAAAAGCATCGATAACTTGTTTATAGAAGTCTTCCTTATCTTTCTTCAGTTTTAAAAGTATCTCTGTCTCGATGGAGATCTTCCTTTAATTATTACCTCCTGCTTCGATTGAAAGTCCAGTTTAGAAAACTGTTTTATTTTAGATATGCAATCCTCCATGTTAAAAGTCCAGGCGAGAGGAAAAAATAAACGATCGCTAACTGTCGCTGCTTGTTGTCACTTCTTCTGCAGCCGAGTAGTCGCAAAAATTTTCCCTGGGATCACTAGCGCCCTCTACCACCATGAGGCGGGATTACTGCAAGCCTCAGCCAGTGCGTCTTCGCAGCCGTTTTATGATCGCTCAGCACAAGAAATACGTTACACACATACAGTTGTTGACTAAATACACTGTACATTATATACCTCAGCTAACTAAACTATGGAAATGTATAATATAATTCATATAGCAATACGGTCTCACTGCACAGCAGGCCAGCAGTTAGCCGAGTATTTGAACGGCAAATGTGAAAATTCAGCGATTTTGAATACAAATAATCTAAAACTGGTGACGTTAAATGGAAAATAACTTTATAGTATAATCACTGGATACATAAAACAATTTAATTTTTTTTTTTAATTTTTTTTTTTTTTTTCTTTCCATTATGGCACGTGAGGCCCCACCTCACCTGCCTCTAGTGACCGCACGTCACTGGTAGAGACATACTGTAATAACTTGAAGTAAATAATGAAGATTAAAAACCAATTACAAACCAAAAAATCCCCAAAAAATGTTTTACTAAAAGTTTAGCTTTTTAAAAAAAAAAATTCATAGTATGTAAATATTATTAATGTTATAAATACAAATATTTATATATCTAGTAAGGGTGGTCCTAAATAGGTAGACATTTTTCGGAGGTCTCAAGAAGGTAACAATACAAGTGTGTGTGTGTGTGTGTGTGTGTGTGTGTGTGTGTGTGTGTGTGTGTGTGTTCTGGCAATGCTTACTTAATGGGGACATCACTCTGTTTACACAGTCACCTTTAGGGGACCTCTGATGGTATGGGGACAAAAAACAGGTCCCCTAAAGGGAAACCTTTTTAAATGATAGTCAGATCCATTCTGAGGATGCCTAAGTGATTTTTAAGTTTTGGCCCATAAAACATGTTTACTGGTTAGTTTGAGTGTGAGACATTTGCACAGCAGCCCCCTCATCGGGCTGTAGCTGGCACTGCACCTGCTGCTTATTTTGAATGGTCCTCAGTAGTAACGTACACATTTGTGTGAATTATGCAAAATTATTTCAAATTTGGTCCCCATGAACCATATTTAACTCTTTATCCCCAGGGTCCCTAGTAAGAATGATCAGCGCATTACTTCATCAATCCAGAGATTTAAAGACGTGTATGAGCTAACTGGGCAGTGGCCATTTTACCCAAAAATGTGTATGCCTCCACAACCTGCAGAAAGGGTGGTGCCCACAAGTGATGATCAAAAACTTGGTCCCCATTTCAAATGATAACCAGTGTGTGTGTGTGTGTGTGTGTGTGTGTGTCTTCTGTCGATCATTTGCTCCATATCCTTGTTTTGTCATTGGGGTGATCTCAATAAACATAAACAATATTCTTCCACCAATACTGAGATGTGAACACCACCTCGGATCACACCTAATATTGCTTACTATTACTGGCGGGGTACCGAATTCGGTACTTTAATTGTTACAGACCGAATTCTGTCAGTACTACAGGAGGGTTGTATGTGACGTCACGTCCGTTTTTCGTCGTCGCGGTTTAATTGACACGATGGTCAAGCAGCTTGAGCGTAGCATTAAAACAAGTGAGCCTGAGTGTAGAGTTTGATATAAAAATGCCGTATTGATGTTCTGTTCTCGGGTGTTCCAGTCGTTCAAATAGACAGATAGTAAAGAGCTTTCATTGTGTCTCATAAAGGTGATAAAGCCCGGGGAAATCGAAAGAAAATGGCTCTTAAAAATATCACTTTCATCATCCTGTGGAATACAATCATGCTCGTGTCTGCAGTGATCACTTTGTAAAATATTTGTTTAAACGTTTGATTTGTTTCAGAAACTTTCTGTTATGCAACGAGTTTTATTAGTAGTGTTTGAGAGCAGAACTAATGTAAAGAGATGATTGATTGAAACTTTTATTAGTAGATTGTACAGTACATATTCCATACAATTGACCACTAAATGGTATAAGGCTGCAGCTAACGATTATTTTTCTATCGATTAATCCATAGATTATTTTTTCGATTAATCGGTTAATCTATAGATTATTTTTTTTTCGATTAATCTATAGATTATTTTTCCTTTTACCGATTATTTTTTTTATTTAAAATGAAGATGAAAAAATAAATGTAGGCCAGTTTTTTCAAAAGGCATGGCTTTTATTTACAAAAAAAAAAGTATGGCCACTCAGTCAATATTGACAACATGACAAAATATTCTGTAACAATGTACACATTTAAAACTTTTAACATTTAACAACATTAAAAGTCGCTTATTTGCTTTTTAATGTGCAAATATGAAATAAACATACAGTGCAAATCTTAATATTCTGCAATAGTATAAGCATTTCAAAAGTAAAAGTATTGCTTATTTTGCTTTAAAATGTGCAAAAATAAAGATAAACATCCAATACAAAAAAGTGCGTATTTCCTTGAATTGCCGCCGGGTATATAGTATTCGCATGCCTCGAATTACTGCATACTTGCCAACCTTGAGACCTCCGATTTCGGGAGGGTGGGGGGTGTGGTCGGGGGTGGGGCGCGGCGTGATTAGGGGCGTGGTTAAGAGGGGAGGAGTATATTGACAGCTAGAATTCACCAAGTCAAGTATTTAATACACATATATACATATATATATATATATATATATATATATATATATATATATATATATATATATATATATATATATATATATATATATATATATATATATATATATATATATATATATATCCTGAAAATATGCAAACAAAGCTGTGTTTAGATAATTGATACTTCAAACTTGCATAAATAAATCTTAATATAACATAACTTGGCTTCTGAGAGCTTCAAAATGTAATGAATAAAATGCTAAAGTTGTTGATAAACAAGCAATTATTTTAATAATTAAATATGGTCATTTTAAATGAATTATTATGATAATTTAAAATTAATTATTTCAAATATGTTTATTTTAATGTATAATTCTATGGTTGGATGTAATAAGGAGTCAGAAAAAATACAAATAAAAACACAATTCATTTTGATGTTTTTAGCAAAATATAGTAAAAATGTATTTAGTTATTTAAAAAAAAATTAATAAATATATTTATTTTTAGGTAAGATAAACATAATAATACAATTTGTCTCTAGTCTGGATGATTTAGTTCTTGTCACCCTGTTGTCCTCCCGTCTTGAAAAAAGGCTGTCCTCACTCAGGTCCTCATGGAGCTGGAGGGGGCGTGGCCTCCAGCTCCGGCTGAAAATCGGGAGATTTTCAGGAGAATATTTGTCCCGGGAGGTTTTCGGGAGACGCGCTGAATTTCGGGAGTCTCCCGGAAAATTCGGGAGGGTTGGCAAGTATAAATTACCGCCGGGTCAAACTCGTTTCGCAAAATAATTAGCGCATGCTTGGTCTTACCGCCGGCTCAGGATTAACGCCGGATCAAACTCGTTTCGCAAAATATTAATTTTATTAGCGCATGTCTGGAATTTTCGCCGGGTCAAACTCGTTTCGCAAAATAATTAGCATATGTCTAGAACTTCCGCCGGGTCAAACTCGTCACGTCATGAGTGACACTTCACCTGTCATCATTTTCAAAATGGAGGCTGATTTCAATAACTTGAAATCGCATAAAGGGAAGAAGATTAAGAGCTATTCAGTAGGATTTAAGGTCCAAGCTATTGAATATGCTAAAAAGAACAGTAAGCAGCTATGTTTTATTAATATACCGTAGCTGCGTGTGTCAAATATGAGTCATTAAATGACTCCCGCCTCCTGGTGGTAGAGGGCGCGAGTGATCCTTCTACCGGTACTGCAGAAGACTGGTGCTGCAGAAGAAGACAACAAGCCACAAGAGTGAGCAGCGATCGTTTGCTTGCACTTTTAACATGGAGGATTACATATCTAAAATAAAACAGTTTTCTAAACTGGACTTTCAATCGAAGCAGGAGGTAATAATGAAAGGAAGATCTCCATCGAGACAGAGAGACTTTTAAAACTGAAGAAAGATAAGGAAGACTTCTATAAACAAGTTATCGATGCTTTTGATCAGAAGCAGCTGTGCATGGCCTTCATTTATAAGTAAAGGTAAGACCATAATAACGTTTTTTTTTAATTAAATGTGCTTTTCATGATGGTATCCTTACATCACTCAAATTTATAAGCGCAGGCCTAAATTTACCCCACGCCTTTTGGTAAGCGCAGGAGTGAGAAGAGGTTTTAAATTAATTAGCGCCCCGGCGGCTATTCAAAGAAATACGGTATGCGACGCGTCGACGCACAAAAACGGCGTCGACGTATTTACGTAATCGATGACGTTGACACCTCGTTTCAGCCTTAGTATTGATGTTCTGTTCTCGGGTGTTCCAGTCGTTCAAATAGCCAGATAGTAAAGAGCTTTCATAGTGTCTCATAAAGGTGATAAAGCCCGGGGAAATCGAAAGAAAATGGCTCTTAAAAATATCACTTTCATCATCCTGTGAAGTACAATCATGCTCGTGTCTGCAGTGATCACTTTGTAAAATTTTTGTTTAAACGTTTGATTTGTTTCAGAAACTTTCTGTTATGCAACAAGTTTTATTAGTAGTGTTTGAGAGCAGGACTAATGTAAAGAAATGAGTTTGATTGATTGATTGAAACTTGTATTAGTAGATTGCACAGTAAAGTACATATTCTGTACAATTGACCACTAAATGGTAACACCCGAATACGTTTTTCAACTTGTTTAAGTCGGGGTCCACGTTAATCAATTCATGGTATTAGATGGCATTAGTTTGCGTTCTTTTGTGGTTGCTATACCTAAATATAACTACGAAGACCTGCTTGTGCAACTAAACTAACGTCATGTTAAAGGGGAACATTATCACAATTTCAGAAGGGTTAAAACCATTAAAAATCAGTTCCCAGTGGCTTATTTTATTTTTCAAAGTTTTTTTCAAAATTTTACCCATCACGCAATATCCCTAAAAAAAGCTTCAAAGTGCCTGATTTTAACCATCGTTATAAACACCCGTCCATTTTCCTGTGACGTCACATAGTGATGCCAATACAAACAAACATGGCGACTAGGTATAGCGACATTAGCTCAGATTCAGACTCGGATTTCAGCGGCTTAAGCGATTCAACAGATTACGCATGTATTGAAACGGATGGTTGTAGTGTGGAGGCAGGTAGCGAAAACGAAATTGAAGAAGAAACTGAAGCTATTGAGCCATATCGGTTTGAACCGTATGCAAGGGAAACCGACAAAAACGACACAACAGCCAGCGACACGGGAGAAAGCGAAGACGAATTCGGCGATCGCCTTCTAACCAACGATTGGTATGTGTTTGTTTGGCATTAAAGGAAACTAACAACTATGAACTAGGTTTACAGCA
Source organism: Nerophis lumbriciformis (assembly GCF_033978685.3). Taxonomy (NCBI): domain Eukaryota; kingdom Metazoa; phylum Chordata; class Actinopteri; order Syngnathiformes; family Syngnathidae; genus Nerophis; species Nerophis lumbriciformis. The sequence goes on from NC_084551.2 coordinate 48,066,764, forward strand.
TATGAAATACATTTGGCAACAACATGCACTTTGAGAGTGCAGACAGCCCAGTTTTCATCAATTAATATATTCTGTAGACATACCCTCATCTGCTCTCTTTTCCTGAGGGTCTGGCGGCAGATTTCTTTGACTTTATCGTTGGAAATGCATCTGCTTTGAGTGTCGCAGGATATCCACACATTCTTGCCATCTCTGTCGTAGCATAGCTTTCGTCGGTAAAGTGTGCGGAACAAACGTCCAATTTCTTGCCACTTTTGCATCTTTGGGCCACTGGTGCAACTTGAATCCGTCCCTGTTCGTGTTGTTACACCCTCCGACAACACACCGACGAGGCATGATGTCTCCAAGGTACGGAAAACAGTCGAAAAAACGGAAAATAACAGAGCTGATTTGACTCAGTGTTTGTAATGTGTTTGAGAAAACGGCGGATTGCCTCCCGATGTGACGTCACGTTGTGACGTCATCGCTCCGAGAGCGAATAATAGAAAGGCGTTTAATTCGCCAAAATTCACCCATTTAGAGTTCGGAAATCGGTTAAAAAAATATATGGTCTTTTTTCTGCAACATCAAGGTATATATTGACGCTTACATAGGTCTGGTGATAATGTTCCCCTTTAAGTCCTAGTGATAAATGTTGTGATTTGTATTTTTCTTGTCGATTTTCATGACAGAAACCAAAAGCTTGGTGCTTAACCTTGCTCAGTGGCCTTGTGGTTAGAGTGTCTGCCCTGAAATTGGCAGGTCGGGAGTAGAGATGTCCGATAATATCGGCCTGCGGCTAAATGCTTTAAAATGTAATATCGGGAATTATCGGTATCGTTTTTTTTTTATTATCGGTATGTTTTTTTTTTTTTTTTTTTTTTTTTTTTTTTAATTAAATCAACATAAAAAACACAAGATACACTTACAATTAGTGCACCAACCCAAAAAACCTCCCTCCCCCATTTACACTCATTTACACTCAATCACACAAAAGTGTTGTTTCTTTCTGTTGTTAATATTCTGGTTCCTACATTATATATCAATACAGTCGATGAGGTGGTGACTTGTCCAGGGTGTACACCGCCTTCCGCCCAATTGTAGCTGAGATAGGCTCCAGCGCACCCCGTGACCCCAAAGGCAATAAGCGGTAGAAAATGGATGGATACAGTCTGCAAGGGATACAGTCCGTAAGCACACATGATTGTGTGTGCTGCTGGTCCACTAATAGTACTAACCTTTAACACATGGGTGTCAAACTCTGGCCCGCGGGCCAAATTTGGTAATTTCATTTGGCCGTTGAGGCAATATCAAATTAACAATAGAGCTGGCCCGCCGGTATTATACAGCACATTTACCGCTTAACACTGTCTTCAACGTCCTCTACAACCTATCGTCACGTCCGCTTTTCCTCCATACAAACAGCGTGCCGGCCCAGTCACATACTATATGCGGCTTTCACACACACACACACACAAGTGAATGCAAGGCATACTTGATCAAAAGCCATACAGGTCACACTGAGGGTGGCCGTATAAACAACTTTAACACTGTTACAAATATGCGCCACACCAAACAAGAATGACAAACACATTTCGGGAGAACATCCGCACCGTAACACAACGTAAACACAACAGAACAAATACCCAGAACCCCTTGCAGAACTAACTCTTCCGGGGTGCTACAATATACACCCCCCTCGCTACCACCAAACCCCGCCCACCAAGTTAATGTCGATATTTACCTCAGAAGGCTGCAAATAGAAAAGAGTCATTCAATTTTTTATTTACATTTTATTTAATATACCATTGATGTTTTTTCGTTTGTTTTTTGAAAGTTGATTTTGCACTATTAAGTTATATAAGCGTTGCTTGTTCCATATTCAGTGTTAAAGCAAATCAGTGTAGCAAACTGAACAATAATTAACGTATTATTCATGCACTTTCTCTTGCTACTTCAAGGCTTGAATGTTTGATTCATTCATTATTGTTATTTTATTTTCAAATGTATTATTAGCCTGTGGAAAAAGTTTATTTTGATATTTACCTCAGAAGGCTGCAAATAGAAAAGAGGCATTACATTTTTATTTAAATTTTATTTGATATGCCATTGATATTTTTTTATTATTATTATTATTTGAAACTCGATTTTGCATGTCACTATAAAGTTATATAAGCCTTGCTTGTTCAATATTCAATGCAAAACTTGTTTGGGTCCCTATTAAAAGGCCCACTCTGTATTTGAGTTTGATGCCCCTGCTTTAACAGTTAATTTTACTCATTTTCATTAATTACTAGTTTCTATGTAACTGTTTTTAAATTGTTTTACTTTATTTTTTATTCAAGAAAATGTTTTTAATTTATTTATCTTATTTTATTATTCTTTTTTAAAAAGGACCTTATTTTCACCACACCTGGTTGTCCAAATTAGGCATAATAATGTGTTAATTCCACGACTGTATATATCGGTATCGGTTGATATCGGTATCGGTAATTAGAGAGTTGGACAATATCGGAATATCGGATACCGGCAAAAAGCCATTATCGGACATCCCTAGTCGTGAGTTCAAACCCCGGCCGAGTCATACCAAAGACTATACAAATGCGACCCATTACCTCCCTGCTTGGCACTCAGCATTAAAGGGGAACATTATCACAATTTCAGAAGGGTTAAAACCATTAAAAATCAGTTCCCAGTGGCTTATTTTATTTTTCGAAGTTTTTTTCAAAATTTTACCCATCACGCAATATCCCTAAAAAAAGGTTCAAAGTGCCTGATTTTAACCATCGTTATATACACCCGTCCATTTTCCTGTGACGTCACATAGTGATGCCAAAACAAACAAACATGGCGGATAGAACAGCAAGGTATAGCGACATTAGCTCGGATTCAGACTCGGATTTCAGCGGTTTAAGCGAAATTGAAGAAGAAACTGAAGCTATTGAGCCATATCGGTTTGAACCGTATGCAAGCGAAACTGACGAAAACGACACGACAGCCAGTGACACGGGAGAAAGCGAGGATGAATTCGGCGATCGCCTTCTAACCAACGATTGGTATGTGTTTGTTTGGCATTAAAGGAAACTAAATTATTGGTAAACACAGTTTATATATAATAATTTACGTAAAACCGCGAGTAATGAATAAAGTTTTCATCAATTAATATATTCTGTAGACATACCCTCATCCGCTCTCTTTTCCTGAAAGCTGATCTGTCCAGTTTTGGAGTTGATGTCAGCAAGCCAGGGAAGCTAGGGTCGATATTCTTCTCTTGATCATTTTCGGTGGCATAAGGGACGGTAGAAGCGGTGTGAGCCAAGACATCCAGGGGGTTTAGCTCGCTCGTCTGCGGGAACAAACTGCCGCCATTGCTTGCCGTGCTACCGTGGTCCTTTGTCCCTGAATAGCTCACACACTCCGGCAGATTCAATGGGGTCTGGCGGCAGATTTCTTTGACTTTATCGTTGGAAATGCATCTGCTTTGAGTGTCGCAGGATATCCACACATTCTTGCCATGTCTGTCGTAGCATAGCTTTCGTCGGTAAAGTGTGCGGAACAAACGACTGACCATTTTCGTCGGCTTTCCCCACACCCTGAACAAATTTCGTCCAATTTCTTGCTACTTTCACATCTTTGGGCCACTGGTGCAACTTGAATCCGTCCCTGTTCGTGTTGTTACACCCTCCGACAACACACCGACGAGGCATGATGTCTCCAAGGTACGGAAAACAGTCGAAAAAACGGAAAATAACAGAGCTGATTTGATGCGGTGTTTGTAATGTGTTTGAGAAAATGGCGGATTGCTTCCCGATAGCGAATAATAGAAAGGCGTTTAATTCGCCAAAATTCACCCATTTAGAGTTCAGAAATCGGTTAGAAAAATATATGGTCTTTTTTCTGCAACATCAAGGTATATATTGACACTTACATAGGTCTGGTGATAATGTTCCCCTTTAAGGGTTGGAATTGGGGGTTAAATCACCAAAATGATTCCCGAGCGCGGCCACCGTTGCTGCTCACTGCTCCCCTCACCTCCCAGGGGGTGAACAAGGGGATGGGTCAAATGCAGAGGACAAATCTCACCACACCTAGTGTGTGTGTGACGATCGTTGGGACTTTGACTTAGTTTTGTGCACTCCATTCGCTACGTTAGCGTTATCTACCACTTGCGCTACTCCGATGTCGGCGTGATCTTGTGCGGTTCGCAAAAATCGACAGCAGGAGTTTGCCCACCGGCACGGCGGTTAGTCATCGCTAATTAGACAGGGTTGGCTTTTGTAGACCACACACCCGGCGACTCCAGGGGGGTTAGCGCCGCTTTAACAGATGTCCCTGAAGGGTGCATTCCCTTTTCAGCTGGCACACGTCGCACGTCCTGACGTCTGCGCCGTGGTGTTTGTTTGTGTAAGTAAAGGAAGGAAAAACGAGTGTTACGTCGCCAACAGCCGAGGCTCTCGGTGAGCGCTGGAGTGAAAATGAATTTACGTCCCATCTGTGCCTGATAGAGGACTTGAACGCCGTTGTCGCGAGTTTGCGCGGAGGCAGGGGACTGCAGGCGGCGGTGGATGGAAGCATATGCTGCTCCAAAATCTGTCCGGCCCTTCCAGCGGAAGCGGAGACTACGCAGATGTGCGTATTACCCACAATGCACTGGAGCACTAACAGCCCTTACATCCTCAGCACAGATGCATTTACTTACTGACCTGCTGACATTCCGGACGCTCGTCATCGCCACTGAAGTAGTCCTCACTTTTGCGTCAGACGAGTTCAGTTCTGGCCCGGCTCCAGAGACCTCATTAGGGGACTGCTGACAGATCTTATCTGTTTTTTTTTGTTTTTTTTTGCTTTGAACGGTGGCGTCTCCACTTGAAAGAGTGACGAGCTAAGATCTATTTCAGTAGCCGTGTCTTTAAGGAACTCCTGATGCGTTTTGCTCTCAAGTGTCCCATCCTACATTTGCAATGTTACAAAAAATAATTTGGTTTGATTGATTGATTGAAGCTTTTATTAGTAGATTGCACAGTACACATACTTGCCAACCTTGAGACCTCCAATTTCGGGAGATGTGGGGGGTTGGGGGGGGGGCGTGGTTGGGGCGGGGGCGTGGTTGGGGGTGTGGTTAAGAGGGGAGGAGTATATTTACAGCTACAATTCACCAAGTTAAGTATTTCATATATATATATATATAAGAAATACTTGACTTTCAGTGAATTCTATATGTATATATTTATTTTATATATATATATATATATATATATATATATATATATATATATATATGTATGTATATATATATATATGTATGTGTATATATATATATATATGTATGTATATATATATATATATATATATATATATATATATATATATAAGAAATACTTGACTTTCAGTGAATTCTATATATATATATTTATTTTATTTTATATATATATATATATATATATATATAAAATAAAATAAAAATATATATATATGTAGAATTAACTGAAAGTCAAGTATTTCTTATATACATATATATATATATATATATATATACATATATATATATATATATATATATATATATATATATATGTATATAAGAAATACTTGACTTTCATATATATATATATATATATATATATATGTGTATATAAGAAATACTTGACTTTCAGTGAATTCTACATATATATATATATATTTTTATCGTATATATATATATATATATATATATATATGTATATAAGAAATACTTGACTTTCAGTGAATTCTACATATATATATATTTTTATTTTATATATATATATATATATATATATATATATATATATATATATAAAATATATATATATATATATATATATATATATATATATATATATATATATATATATATATATATATATATATAAAAAAATAAATATATATAAAATAAAAAATAAAATATATATATATATATATATATATATATATATATATATATATATATATATATATATATATATATGTATATATATATGTATATAAGAAATACTTGACTTTCAGTGAATTCTATATATATGATCGACAGGCGGATCGGTGCGGCATCTTCAGTAATGCGGACGCTGTATCGATCCGTTGTGGTGAAGAAGGAGCTGAGCCGGAAGGCAAAGCTCTCAATTTACCGGTCGATCTACGTTCCCATCCTCACCTATGGTCATGAGCTTTGGGTTATGACCGAAAGGACAAGATCACGGGTACAAGCGGCCGAAATGAGTTTCCTCCGCCGGGTGGCGGGGCTCTCCCTTAGAGATAGGGTGAGAAGCTCTGTCATCCGGGAGGAGCTCAAAGTAAAGCCGCTGCTCCTCCACATCGAGAGGAGCCAGATGAGGTGGTACGGGCATCTGGTCAGGATGCCACCCGATCGCCTCCCTCGGGAGGTGTTTAGGGCACGTCCGACCGGTAGGAGGCCACGGGGAAGACCCAGGACACGCTGGGAAGACTATGTCTCCCGGCTGGCCTGGGAACGCCTCGGGATCCCCCGGGAGGAGCTGGACGAAGTGGCTGGGGAGAGGGAAGTCTGGGCTTCCCTGCTTAGGCTGCTGCCCCCGCGACCCGACCTCGGATAAGCGGAAGAAGATGGATGGATGGATGGATTTTATTTTATATATATATATATATATATATATATATATATATATATATATATATATATATATATATATATATATAGAGAGAGAGAGAGAGAGAGAGAGAGAGAGAGAGAGAGAGAGAGAATTTCAGTGTTCATTTATTTACACATATACACACATAACACGCATCTACTCATTGTTGAGTTAAGGGTTGAATTGTCCATCCTTGTTCTATTCTCTGTCACTATTTTTCTAACCATGCTGAACACCCTCTCTGATGATGCATTCTGCTTCGTCTCCTTGTTGTGTGCGCAGTTGTGCACTGCACTCCCTAAAAGCCCTAGATGTTATTGTCACATATGCATGTAGAGTAGATGGCAGTATTGTCCTGTTTAAGAGTGTCACAACATTGCTGTTTACGGCAGACGAACTGCTTTACGGTAGACGAAAACGTGACTGCTGTTGTTGTTGTGTTGTTACCGCGCTGGGAGGACGTTAATGAAACTGCCTAACAATAAACCCACATAAGGAACCAAGAACTCGCCCTCGATCATTCTACAGTTATAACGTGATTGGGCAGGCACGCTGTTTATATTGTGGGAAAGCGGACGTGAAAACAGGCTGTCGACACGTCACTCAGGTCCGTATGAATTTCGGGAGATTTTCGTGAGAAAATTTGTCCCGGGAGGTTTTCGGGAGAGGCGCCAAATTTCGGGAGTCTCCCGGAAAATCTGGGAGGGTTGGCAAGTATGGGCAGGACTCAGGTCCGCATGGAGCTGGAGGGGGCGTGGCCTCCAGCGCCGGCTGAAAACCGGGAGATTTTCGGGAGAATATTTGTCCCGGGAAATTTTCGGGAGAGGCGCTGAATTTCGGGAGTCTCCCGGAAAATTCGGGAGGGTTGGCAAGTATGACAGTACAGTACATATTCCCTACAATTGACCACTAAATGGTAACACCCGAATAAGTTTTTCAACTTGTTTGAGTCGGGGTCCACGTAATTAAATTCATGGTACTCTCGTTAGTAGTTTTTTTTTCTCGAAAATGGCAGTGGGAGAATATTTACAAACCCCCAAACCAGTGAAGTTGGCACGTTGTGTAAATGGTATTTAAAAACAGATTGCAAATCCTTTTCAACTTATATTCAATTGAATAGACTGCAAAGACAAGATATTTAACGTTCGAACTGGAAAACGTTGTTATTTTTTTGCAAATATTAGCTCATTTGGAATTTGATGCCTGCAACATGTTTCAAAAAAGCTGGCACAAGTGGCAAAAAAGACTGAGAAAGTTGAGGAATGCTCATCAAACACTTATTTGGAACATCCCACAGGTGAACAGGCTAATTGGGAACAGGTGGGTGCTATGATTGGGTATAAAAGCAGCTTCCATGAAATGCTCAGTCATTCACAAACAAGGATGGGGCGAGGGTCACCACTTTGTCAACAAATGCATCAGCAAATTGTCAAACAGTTTAAGACTTTTTCCTGAGGGAACTCTCCTGAAGGAATCAATAAAGTACTATCCATCCATCCATCCAAGAACAACATTTCTCAACAAGCTATTGCAAGGAATTTAGGGATTTCACCATCTACGGTCCGTAATATCACCAAAAGGTCCAGAGAAGCTAGAGAAATCACTGCACGTAAGCAAAAACCGTCATTGAATGCCCGCGACCTTCGATCCCTAAGGCGGTACTGCATCATAAAGTGACATCAGTGTGTAAAGGATATCACCACATGGGCTCAGGAACACTTCAGAAAACCACTGTCGGCAACTACGGTTTGTCGCTACATATGTAAGTGCAAGTTAACACTCCTATGCAAAGCGAAAGCCATTTATCAACAACACCCAGAAACGCCGCCGGCTTCACCGGGCCCGAGCTCACCTAAGATGGACTGATACAAAGTGGAAAAGTGTTCTGTGGTCTGACGAGTCCACATTTCAAATTGTTTTTGGAAACTGTGGACGTCGTGTCCTCCCGACCAAAGAGGAAAAGAACCATCCGGATTGTTTTAGGCGCAAAGTTGAAAAGCCAGCATCTGTGATGGTATGGGGGTGTATTAGTGCCCAGGACATGGGTAACTTACACATCTGTGAAGGCACCATTAATGCTGAAAGGTGCATACAGGTTTTGGAGCAACATATGTTGCCATCCAAAAAACGTTAACTCGGACGCCCTTGCTTATTTCAGCAAGACAATGCCAAGCCATGTGTTACATCAACGTGGCTTCATAGTAAAATAGTGCGGGTACTAGACTGGCCTGCCTGTAGTCCAGACCTGTCTCTCATTGAAAATGTGTGGCGCATTATGAAGCCTAAAATACCACAACGGAGACCCCCGGACTGTTGAACAACTTAAGCTGTACATCAAGCAAGAATGGGAAAGAATTCCACCTGAGAAGCTTCAAAAATGTGTCTCTTCAGTTCCCAAACGTTTACAGAGTGTTGTTAAAAGGAAAGGCCATGTAACACAGTGGTGAACATGCCCTTTCCCAACTACTTTGGCACGTGTTACAGCCATAAAATTCTAAGTTAATTATTATTTGAAAAAAAAAAAAAAGTCTATGAGTTTGAACATCAAATATCTTGTCTTTGTAATGCATTCAATTGAATATGGGTTGAAAAGGATTTGCAAATCATTGTATTTCGTTTATATTTACATCTAACACAATTTCCAAACTCATATGGAAACGGGGTTTGTACGTTCCGGCACTGGATCTTCGGGTCCGCTGGTTTTTATGCGGTCTGTCTTCATTAGCCCCAGGTGCGCAGATTGTCGATTGCCTGCAGCCTTGCTGGCCCGTCGCCGCGATGCGTGCAGAGCGAGCAGGGGCGTGTCCCGGCGGGCTTCTAGCGGAGGTGCCAGCAGAGCTTGCCGCAGATGACATGCGGGATTGCGCATGCGCCGTGACAATCTCCTAGACCCAGGGCATGTTTGGGGGGCACTATGTCTCCCAGCTGGCCTGTCTGGGGAGAGGGAAGTCTGGGCTTCTCTACTTAGGCTGCTGCCCCCGCGACCCAACCTCGGATAAGCCGAAAGAAAATGGACTGACGGGTTCGTGCTGACGTCGGTATCGGCGACCACTCAAGGCGCCAACATGGAAGCGAAATAGTCAATTTGCATCGCCATCTCATCTTTACACTTGGCCCCCAAAACGTGTCCCCGACATGAGCGCGGACGCCGTTTTTCCGGGCAGCAGATGGCGGCGCTGTCAGCGCCACCCTCTCCCATGGTGTCGTCTTTACGACTTCTCCTTTTATTTACTCCTTCCCCCGGCGGAGAGAGCGAAGCGTCGCCACCCTCTCGCTTTTATTCCCTCTCTCATTCATTGGACGTGCTGTAGTCACACCGGCGAAAAATGAATAAAAAAAAAAATCTTCCCTCTGGTTTTCATTACAGCTCAAATGGCTCCTTTAATTCCTTCAAACTTCTGGAAGGTCTCGATGGTTTTATCTGCCTTGTTTCTTCTCCAACGCTGGCACCGTCACACTCACGTCATGCTGCTTCCAATTAGTGATTTATAAAACATTCAGCTGGCAAGACGCGCGGCGGGAATGCGTCGTATGGTCTGATAGGACACAGGTGGTCACCGAGGCCGCGTCCACATGACTCCCTTTTCAAATTGTATATTTTCATGTTCTTTTTGGCCTTTGGTCCGCACGCAAACTTGGCTCCCGGGGGCTGAAAATCTTGACTTTTTGGGAAACCGCGACGAGGATAAAGACAAAACTGACTTTGTTGACAGGAAAATGTGATTTTTATTGGCGTCCCTCCTCTGCATGATGTCACCGCGCGCGCCTTTATCTTCTTAGCGGAGACACGTAGGCACAGCTCTGCATCTCGCCGTGCTTCTGATGACCTCACACTGGGGGCGGGGGCGGGGGGTGGGGTACTTGCAGCGCCATCTGTTGCCATGGCATCAACTTTGGATGTGTTTTAAAAGTGAGAACAAGGATTTTATGAACCCTGCATTTGATATTATAATTTATTGTGCACAGTTAAGCCCAGGATGATTCACTCGCTGGCCGCCTTCCGAGTTGAACACATTTCTTTGCTGTTTGAAGTAATCTCAACTGAAAAATGACATGAGGGAAACACCGAGATATTTTTTTATTTGCACATATACAACTCAAAATGTTTTATTTTTAAATATGTAATATTTTAGAA
>NC_084551.2:48082500-48095000 GCF_033978685.3 Nerophis lumbriciformis
TTTTATAAAAGGCTGATACTGATATACATCAAAATGCCAAATATCAGCGCCAATAATGGGTCGATCTCGAGTTTTATTAAATGCCGATACGATACACGTCAAAATGCTAAATAACACCGGTAATGGGTCGATCTCTAGTAGTTTTATGAAAGGCTGATACACATCAAAATGCCAAGTATCAGCGTCGATAATCGGTTGATAGTAGTTTTTTAAAAGGCTGATACTGATATACATCAAAATGCCAAAAAATCTGCGGCGATAATGGGTCGATCTCTAGGTTTATATTAGGCCAATACACGTCAAAATGCTAATTAACACCGATAATGGGTCGATCTCTAGTAGTTTTATAAAAGGCCGATACGATACACGTCAAAATGCTAAATAACACCGGTATCTCTAGTAGTTTTATGAAAGGCTGATACACATCAAAATGCCAAGTATCAGCGTCGATAATCGGTCGATTTTTAGTAGTTTTATAAAAGGCTGATACTGATATACATCAATATGCCAAATATCAGCGCCAATAATGGGTCGATCTCTCGGTTTATATTAGGCCAATACAGGTCAAAATGCTAAATAACACCGATAATGGGTCGATCTATAGTAGTTTTATAAAAGCCTGATACACATCAAAATGCTCAGTATCAACGTCGATAATTGTTCGTAGTTTTATAAAAGGCTGATACTGATATTCATCAAAATGCCAAATATCAGTACCAATAATGGGTCATCTCTAGTTTTATTAAAGGCCGATACGATACACATCAAAATGTTAATGTTGACACCGATAATGGGTCGATATCTAGTAGTTTTTTGAAAGGCTGATACACATCAAAATGCCAAGTATCAGCGTCGATTGTTAGTTTTTTAAAAGGCTGATACTGATATATATCAAAATGCCAAATAGCGCCGATAATGGGTCAATGTCTAGGTTTATATAGGCCAATACATGTCAAAATGCTAAATAACACCAATAATGGGTCGATTTCTAGTAGTTTTATGAAAGGGTGATACTCATCAAAATGCCAAGTATCAGCGTGGATAATCGGTGGATTGTTAGTAGTTTTTTAAAAGGCTGATACTGATATACATCAAAATGCCAAATAGCGCCGATAATGGGTCGATCTCTAGGTTTATATAGGCCAATACACGTCAAAATGCTAAATAACACCGGTAATGGGTCAATCTCTAGTAGTTTTATGAAAGGCTGATACACATCAAAATGCCAAGTATCAGCGTTGATAATGTGTCGATTGTTAGTAGTTTTATAAAAGGCTGATACTGATATTCATCAAAATGCCAAAAAAATCTGCGCCGATAATGGGTCGATCTCTAGTTTTATATCAGGCCAATACAAGTCAAAATGCTAAATAACCCCGATAATGGGTCGATCTTGAGTAGTTTTATAAAAGGCCGATACGACACACGTCAAAATGCTATATAACACCCGGAATGGGCCAATCTCTGGTCGTTTTAGAAAAAGCAGATACACGTCAAAATGCCAAGTATCAGCGTCGATAATCGGTCGATTGTTAGTAGTAGTAGTAGGACGGCGTGGCGCAGTGGGAGAGTGGCCGTGCGCAACCCGAGGGTCCCTGGTTCAATCCCCACCTAGTACCAACCTCGTCATGTCCGTTGTGTCTTGAGCAAGACACTTCACCCTTGCTCCTGATGGGTGCTGGTTAGCGCCTTGCATGGCAGCTCCCTCCATCAGTGTGTGAATGTGTGTGTGAATGGGTAAATGTGGAAGTAGTGTCAAAGCGCTTTGAGTACCTTGAAGGTAGAAAAGCGCTATACAAGTACAACCCATGTATCATTATCATTTATTTAGTTTTTTAAAAGGCTGATACTGATATATATCAAAATGCCAAAAAATCTGCGCCGATAATGGGTTGATCTCTAGGTTTATATCAGACCAATATATGTCAAAATGCTAAATAACACCGATAATGGGTCGATCTCTAGGTTTATATTAGGCCAATACAAGTCAAAATGCTAAATAACACCGATAATGGGTCGATCTCTAGTAGTTTTATAAAAGGCCTATACGATACACATCAAAATGCTAAACACCGGTAATGGGTCGATATATAGTAGTTTTATGAAAGGCTGATACACGTCAAAATGCCAAGTATCAGCGTCGATAATGGGTCGATATCTAGTAGTTTTATAAAAGGCTGATAGTGATATTCATCAAAATGCCAAATAGCGCCGATAATGGGTCGATCTCTAGTTTTATTAAAGGCCGATACGATACACGTCAAAATGCTAAATAACACCAATAGTGGGTCGATATCTAGTAGTTTTATGAAAGGCTGATACACATCAAAATGCCAAGTATCAGCGTCGATTGTTAGTTTTTTAAAAGGCTGATACGGATATACATCAAAATGCCAAATAGCGCCGATAATGGGTCGATCTCTAGGTTTATGTAGGCCAATACACGTCAAAATGCTAAATAACACCGATAATGGCTCGCTCTCTAGTAGATTTAGAAAAGGCTGATACGATACACGTCAAAATGCTAAATAATACCGGTAACGGGTCGATATCTAGTAATTTTATGAAAGGCTGATACACATCAAAATGCCAAGTATCAGCGTTGATAATGGGTCGATTTTTAGTAGTTTTATAAAAGGCTGATGATACAGATATTCATCAAAATGCCAAATATCAGCGCCGATAATGGTGCGATCTCTAGGTTTATATTAGGCCAATACATGTCAAAATGCTAAATAACACCAATAATGGGTCGATCTCTAGTAGTTTTATGAAAGGCTGATACACATCAAAATGCTCAGTATCAACGTCGATAATCGGTCGATTTTTAGTCGTTTTATAAAAGGCTGATACTGATATACATCAAAATGCCAAATATCAGCGCCAATAATGGGTTGATCTCTAGTTTTAGAAAAGGCAGATACACGTCAAAATGCTAAATAACACCGATAATGAGTGGATCTATAGTAGTTTTATGAAAGGCTGATAAACATCAAAATGCTCAGTATCAACGTCGATAATCGGTCGATTTTTAGTCGTTTTATAAAAGGCTGATACTGATATTCATCAAAATGCCAAATATCAGCGCCAATAATGGGTCGATCTCTAGTTTTATTAAAGGCCGATACGATACACGTCAAAATGCTAAATAACACCGATAATGGGTCGATCTATAGTAGTTTTATGAAAGGCTGATACACATCAAAATGCCAAGTATTGGCGTCGATAATCAGTCGATTGTTAGTAGTTTTTAAAAAAGCTGATACTGTTATATCAAAATGCCAAATAATCTGCGCCGATAAAGGGTCGATCTCTAGGTTTATATTAGGCCAATATATGTCAAAATGCTAAATAGCACCGATAATGGGTCGATCTCTAGTAGTTTTATAAAAGGCGGATTCGATACACGTCAAAATGCTAAATAACACCAAGTATCAGCGTCGATAATGGGTCGATATGTAGTAGTTTTATAAAAGGCTGATACTAATATACATCAAAATGCCAAAGACCAGCGCCAATAATGGGTCGATCTCTAGTTTTAGAAAAGACCGATCCACGTCAAAATACTTAATATCAGCGCTGACAATCAGTGGATTGCATGATACTACGTACATATCACATGTTGTGCATGTTCTTGAGTGAGTTCCAAGTAAAACGTGCTGACTCCACAACAGCTTCTAGTACGCGTGCACAAGTTAGTGTTGCAGTCGCATGTTTAAAGTTGAGCTCAGTGCGATGACAGACTGCACGGGCAAAAGTGTGGTGGAAAGTGCTTAATGGTAACAAACATGCTTAATGGTAACAAACGTGCTTAATGGTAACAAACGGGGTACATTTAAAGAGTTGTGTTTGCGAGACCACTGGAGAGGGATTTACCCCGTGGGAACCGTGGGTGCCAACTCTTCATGTGGAACAGATGTTTGGAGCAGGACTTTGCAAATGTCGGGAGTAAACAGAGCACACATAGGCAATAAAAAGCACTTCATGTCAGGACATGTTTGTTTTAACTCTAAAGTGTCAACGCGGTGCAGAAGATCCTCACTTAAAATAAAAGCTTCTTTGTCATTAACGCTGGCAATAATGTTGGTCAGCAAGCATGAAAATCAAATCAAACCAGTGCAATGTAAAGTATAGAAAAGTGACGTCACGTACAAATGTTGTCGCCCCCTGCAGGTAACAGCTGTCACAACGGCCTCATGCCCGCCGTGGCCCGGCCCGCCATGCCGTCTGTTCACAGCGCTCTTGGCATGAAGCCTTTTCTTCCTTTTCCCATGGACAACGTCTCAGCGGCCGTCAGACTTTTCCCAAGATTCAACGCGGTGAGTCGCACTTTGTTGTTTGGACCTTCGATGGTGGGCCTGCTGTCTCGCCAACGTTTGATTTCCTGACAAAAACATGCACTCAGGGTTACTGGTTGTTGATGGTTTTAAAAACAAGCATGTTCAAAGATCTTTAATTGTGTCCGATGTTTACAGAAGCTCGTATGCAAATACGTTGGGTTTGTCACAGAGGCTAAATTGTGTTATTTGTTTTGAAAAACGCGTACGTTAAGTTCGTAGATCTTTAATTGTGTTCGATGTTTACAGAAACAGGTATGCCAGCTTTATCGAAAGCTCAAAATTCAATTTTTATAGGTAAACCCCGTACGTTAAGTTTGTCACACAAGCTAATGTGTGTAAATTGTTTTTGAAAAACGCGTACGTTTAGTTCGTAGATCTTTAATTGTGTTCGATGTTTACAGAAATAGGTAGGCCAGCATTATCGAAAGCTCAAAATTTAATTTTTATAGGGAAACCCTGTATGTTAAGTTTGTCACAAAAGCTAATGTGTAGCTTTTTTTGAAAAACACGTACGTTAAGTTCGTAGATCTTTAATTGTGTTCGATGTTTACAGAAACACAAATGCTAGCTTTATCAGAAGCTCAAAATGTAATTTTTTAAATTGAAAACACATACGTTACGTTTGTCGCAGAAGCTAAATTGTGTTCATTGTTTTGAAAAACACGTACGTTAAGTTCGTAGATCTTTAGTTGTGTCCGATGTTTGCAGAAACAGGTATGCTAGCTTTATCAGAAGCTCAAAATGTAACTTTTTAAATTGAAAACAAATACGTTACGTTTGTCGCAGAAGCTAAATTGTGTTTTGGAAAACACGTACGTTAAGTTCATAGATCTTTAGTTGTGTCCGATGTTTACAGAAATAGGTAGGCCAGCTTTACAGAAACACAAATGCTAGCTTTATACAAAGCTCAAAATGTTATTTTTTTGGGAAAATATATTTCTTTAGGTTTGTCTCAGAAGCTAAATTGTGTTAATTGTTTTGAAAAACTCGTACGTTAAGTTCATAGATCTTTAGTTGTGTCCGATGTTTACAGAAACACAAATGTTAGCTTTATCCAAAGCTCAAAATGTAATTTTTTGGGGAAAATATATTCGTTAGGTTTGTCTCAGAAGCTAAATTGTGTTAATTGTTTTGAAAAACACGTATGTTAAGTTCATACATGGATCTTTAGTTGTGTCCGATGTTTACAGAAACAGGTATGCTAGCTTTATCGAAAGCTCAAAATTTTATTTTTTTAATTGAAAACATATACGTTAGGTTTGTCGCAGAAGCTAAATTGTGTTTTGGAAAACATGTCTGTTAATTTCGTAGATCTTTGTGTTCAATGTTTACAGAAACACGAATGCTAGCTTTATCCAAAGCTCAAAACATATTCGAAATCTCAAAATTTAATTTTTCGGAAAACATATTCGTTATGTTTGTCACAGAAGCTAAATTGTGTTAATTGTTTTGAAAAACTCGTACGTTAAGTTCATAGATCTTTAGTTGTGTCCGATGTTTACAGAAACAGGTATGCCAGTTTTATCGAAAGCTCAAAATGTAATTTTTATAGGGAAACCCCGTACGTTAAGTTTGTCACACAAGCTAATGTGTGTAAATTCTTTTGAAAAACGTGTACGTTAAGTTCGTAGATCTTTAATTGTGTTCAATGTTTACAGAAACACGAATGCTAGCTTTATCCAAAGCTCAAAATGTTATTTTTTGGGGGGAAACATATTCTTTAGGTTTGTCACAGAAGCTAAATTGTGTTAATTGTTTTGAAAAACACGTACGTTAAGTTCGTAGATCTTTAGTTGTGTCCGATGTTTGCAGAAACAGGTATGCTAGCTTTATCAGAAGCTCAAAATGTAATTTTTTAAATTGAAAACACATACGTTACGTTTGTCGCAGAAGCTAAATTGTGTTTTGGAAAACACGTAGGTTAAGTTCATAGATCTTTAGTTGTGTCCGATGTTTGCAGAAACAGGTATGCTAGCTTTATCAGAAGCTCAAAATTTAATTTTTTTATTGAAAACATATAAGTTAGGTTTTTCACAGAAGCTAAATTGTGTTCATTGTTTTGAAAAAAACGTACGTTAAGTTCATACATGGATCTTTAGTTGTGTCCGATGTTTACAGAAACAGGTATGCCAGCTTTATCGAACGCTCAAAATGTAATTTTTAAAGGCAAACCCCGTACGTTAAGTTTGTCACACAAGCTAATGTGTGTAAATTGATTTGAAAAACGCGTACGTTAAGTTCATAGATCTTTAATTGTGTTCGATGTTTACAGAAACACAAATGCTAGCTTTATCCAAAGCTCAAAATTTTATTTTTTGGGGAAAACATATTCATTAGGTTTGTCACAGAAGCTAAATTGTGTTTTTTGTTTTGAAAAACACGTACGTTAAGTTCATAGATCTTTAGTTGTGTCCGATGTTTACAGAAACAGGTATGCTAGCTTTATCATTAGCTCAAAATTGTATTTTTTCATTGAAAACATACGTTAGGTTTGTCGCAGAAGCGAAATTGTGTTTTGGAAAATACGTACGTTAAGTTCATAGATCTTTAATTGTATCCGATGTTTACAGAAACACGAATGCGGGCTTTATCCAAAGCTCAAAATGTTATTTTATTGGGAAAACATTTTTAGGTTTGTCACAGAAGTTAAATTGTTCATTGTTTTGGAAAACACGTACGTTAAGTTCATAGGTCTTTAGTTGTGTCCGATGTTTACAGAAACAGGTATACTAGCTTTATCAGAAGCTCAAATTTTTCTTTTTTTAATTGAAAACACATACGGTACGTTTGTCACAGAAGTTAAATTGTGTTCATTGTTTTGAAAAACTCGTACGTTAAGTTCATAGATCTTTAGTTGTGTCCGATGTTTACAGAAACAGGTATGCTGGCTTTATCAGGAACTCAAAATGTTCTTATTTGGGAAAACACTTACGTTAGGTTTGTCACAGAAGCTAAATTATGTTAATTATTTTGGAACACGCGTAAGTTAAGTTCATAGATCTTTAATTGTGTTCGATGTTTACAGAAACACAAATGCTAGCTTTATACAAAGCTCAAAATGTTATTTTTTTGGGAAAACATATTCGTTAGGTTTGTCTCAGAAGCTAAATTGTGTTAATTGTTTTGAAAAACTGGTACGTTAAGTTCATAGATCTTTAGTTGTGTCCGATGTTAACAGAAACTGGTATTCTAGCTTTATCGAAAGCTCAACATTTTATTTTTTTATTGAAAACATATACGTTAGGTTTGTCGCAGAAGCTAAATTGTGTTTTGGAAAACACGTCCGTTAATTTTGTAGATCTTTAATTGTGTTCGATGTTTACAGAAACACAAATGCTAGCTTTATACAAAGCTCAAAATTTTCTTTTTTTGGGAAAACATATTCGTTAGGTTTGTCACAGAAGCTAAATTGTGTTTATTGTTTTGAAAAACACGTAGGTTAAGTTCGTAGATCTTTAGTTGTGTCCGATGTTTGCAGAAACAGGTATGCAAGCTTTATCAGAAGCTCAAAATTTAATTTTTTTATTGAAAACATATACGTTAGGTTTGTCACAGAAGCTAAATTGTGTTCATTGTTTTGAAAAACACGTACGTTAAGTTCATACATGGATCTTTAGTTGTGTCCGATGTTTACAGACACAGGTATGCCAGCTTTATCGAAAGTTCAAAATTGTATTTTTTTTTATTGAAAACATATACGTTAGGTTTGTCACAGAAGCTAAATTTTGTTTTGGAAAACACGTCCATTAATTTCATAGATCTTTAAATGTGTTCGATGTTTACAGAAACACGAATGCTAGCTTTATCCAAAGCTCAAAATGTTATTTTTTGGGGAAAACATATTCGTTAGGTTTGTCTCAGAAGCTAAATTGTGTTCATTGTTTTGAAAAACACGTACGTTAAGTTCATACATGGATCTTTAGTTGTGTCCGATGTTTACAGACACAGGTATGCCAGCTTTATCGAAAGTTCAAAATTGTATTTTTTTTTATTGAAAACATATACGTTAGGTTTGTCACAGAAGCTAAATTTTGTTTTGGAAAACACGTCCATTAATTTCATAGATCTTTAAATGTGTTCGATGTTTACAGAAACACGAATGCTAGCTTTATCCAAAGCTCAAAATGTTATTTTTTGGGGAAAACATATTCGTTAGGTTTGTCTCAGAAGCTAAATTGTGTTCATTGTTTTGAAAAACTCATACGTTTAGTTCATACATGGATCTTTAGTTGTGTCCGATGTTTACAGAAATAGGTAGGCCAGCTTTATCGAAAGCTCAAAATGTAATTTTTATAGGAAAACCCCGTACGTTAAGTTTGTCACACAAGCTAATGTGTGTAAATTGTTTTTGAAAAACGCGTACGTTAAGTTCGTAGATCTTTAATTGTGTTCGATGTTTACAGAAACCCAAATGCTAGCTTTATACAAAGTTCAAAATGTTATTTTTTTGGGAAAACATATTCGTTAGGTTTGTCACAGAAGCTAAATTGTGTTAATTGTTTTGAAAAACACGTAGGTTAAGTTCATAGATCTTTAGTTGTGTCCGATGTTTACAGAAATAGGTAGGCCAGCTTTATCGAAAGCTCAAAATTTATTTTTTATAGGGAAACCCCGTACGTTAACTTTGTCACAAAAGCTAGTGTGTAAATTGTTTCGAAAAACACGTACGTTAAGTTCGTAGATCTTTAATTGTGTTCGATGTTTACAGAAACACAAATGCTAGCTTTATACAAAGCTCAAAATGTTATTTTTTTGGGAAAACATATTTGTTAGGTTTGTCACAGAAGCTAATTTGTGTTCATTGTTTTGAAAAACGCGTACGTTAAGTTCATAGATCTTTAGTTGTGTCCGATGTTTCCAGAAACAGGTATGCCAGCTTTATCGAAAGCTCGAAATTTAATTTTTATAGGGAAACCCCGTACCTTAAGTTTGTCACAAAAGCTAATGTGTGTAAATTGTTTTGAAAAACGCGTACGTTAAGTTCGTAGATCTTTAATTGTGTTCGATGTTTACAGAAACACAAATGCTAGCTTTATCCAAAGCTCAAAATGTTCTTTTTTTGGGAAAATATATTCGTTAGGTTTGTCTCAGAAGCTAAATTGTGTTAATTGTTTTGAAAAACTTGTACGTTAAGTTCATAGATCTTTAGTTGTGTCCGATGTTTACAGAAATAGGTAGGCCAGTTTTATCGAAAGCTCAAAATTTAATTTTTATAGGGAAACCCCGTACGTTAAGTTTGTCACAAAAGCTAATGTGTGTAAATTGTTTTGAAAAACACGTACGTTAAGTTCGTAGATCTTTAATTGTGTTCGATATTTACAGAAACACAACTGCTAGCTTTATACAAAGCTCAAAATGTTCGTTTTTTGGGAAAATATATTCGTTAGGTTTGTCACAGAAGCTAAATTGTGTTATTTGTTTTGAAAAACTCGTATGTTAAGTTCATACATGGATCTTTAGTTGTGTCCGATATTTACAGAAACAGGTATGCTAGCTTTATCGAAAGCTCAAAATTGTATATTTTTTTTATTGAAAACATATATTTTAGGTTTGTCGCAGAAGCTAAGTTGTGTTTTGGAAAACATGTCCGTTAATTTCGTAGATCTTTAATTGTGTTCAATGTTTACAGAAACACGAATGCTAGCTTTATCCAAAGCTCAAAATTTTATTTTTTTGGGGAAAACATATTCGTTAGGTTTGTCACAGAAGCTAAATCTTTGATGTTTTTGATAACACGTAAGTAATTTTTTTTCGGAAGCTGATGTCCAGGAAAACGCGGGTGTAGCCCGGGAAGGAAGTGTTCAAACCTGAGTCGAGCGAGCGCTAGACATCGAGCTAAAAAGCTGAATTGTCGACTGAAAGTCGATAGTTTGGTTGCGATTCAAAATGATTTTGTATATAAAACACGTAAACTACGTTAAATTTGTCGAACGTGTAGTTGTCTAGGATGTTTACCACAACATCTTTGGAAATCATCCCTTTAATGCACTGATTCTCAAACTGTGGTATGCCGGCTCTATCTCGTGGTACGCCAAAGAGTCACTTAAATATTCAAACACAGTGTTACTGTTCAAAGTGTGTGTAATATTGCAATGGCCAAAAATATTGAATAAACTTGCTTTGTTTTTTTAATGAATACTTATGCCTACTACGCTACTATAATTGTAATGTTGGTCATCATGTTTTTTCATGTGGTACTTGGTGAAAAGAGTATTGGGAACCACTGTTATACAGAATAGTCACTATGGCAACCACACACTACAACGCTGTTTGGCAGTAAAGCTTCACGAACTGGACATTTTTATGATTATTATTATTTTATTTTGGACGCCGGGAGAAGGTTTCTGGTGTGCTATAAGACATAGAAGTCGTAAAAATAACCCCTCAGAGAATGTCCCCGCCGTCAGCGAGTGGGAGAGGAAAGATGGCTTCCAGCGTTAAGTTTGCTGGGTGAATATTTCCTTGGGAAAAGGAAAAGAATATCGTAAAACGCTCAAAAGAGAAAAAGACAAGTGGTGAATTTCAGTGGTAAATGACACATTCTCAAGCTGTGTGTGTGAGAAAAGGGGTTTTGCCTTTTGTAATAATTTACGTTCCTCTAAGCGACATTTGTCTGCCAAACATTCCTTGTTACGCTCACACATGTTCCTTTTAGGCCGTGTTCACACTGCAGGTCTGTTCCCATGTTCTTTGCCCTACTTTTGACATGGATCCCTTTTAGTCATCTACACTTCCCATCTTTTCACATCTGCACCGGTACCAGCCTCTTTCGTATGTGGCAAACCGATATCAATAACTTCCTGCTTCTCAAAACTCGATAACTTTATGTATAAACTATATATATATATATATATATATATATATATATATATATATATATATATATATATATATATATATATATATATATATATATATATATATATATATATATATATATATATATATATATATATGTATGTGTGTGTGTGTGTATATATATATGTATATATATATATATGTGTGTGTATATATATATGTATATATATATATATATATATATATGTGTATATGTATGTATGTGTGTGTATATGTATGTATGTGTCTGTATATATATGTGTGTGTATTAAGGCTGCAGCTAACGATTATTTTTCTATCGATTAATCTATAGATTATTTTTTCGATTAATCTATAGATTATTTTTCCTTTTACCGATTATTTTTTTTATTTAAAATGAAGATGAAAAAATAAATGAAGCCAGTTTTTTCAAAAGGCATGGCTTTTATTTACAAAAAAAAAAGTATGGCCACTCAGTCAACATTGACAACAACATGACAAAATATTCTGTAACAATGTAAACATTTAACAAAATTAAAAGTAGCTTATTTGCTTTTAATGTGCAAATATAAAAGTAAACATCCAGTGCAAATCTTAATATTCTGCAATAGTATAAGCATTTCAAAAGTAAAAGTATTGCTTATTTTGCTTTAAAATGTGCAAAAATAAAGAAACATCCAATTCAAAAAAGTGCAAAACGGAAATATTCTGTAACAACAGTGTAAACATTTCAACAAAAGTAAAAGTATTGCTTATTTGCTAAAATGTGCAAAAATAAAGATAAACATCCAATACAAAAAAGTGCAAAACGAAATATTCTGTAACAACAGTGTAAACATTTCAACAAAAGTAAAACTTTTGCTTATTTTGCTTAATAACACAACAATGATAGTATGATTAAAGTAAAAGTTAATTGTTCGTTTGTACATAGTATACGTAATTGTTAATGTTGTAAAAGGTATTTGCACAACTAATTAACGTTAGCGTTAAAGAGGAGCGCGTCTTTGTAAACACTGAACAGGCATGCCAAACGCTCCTCTCAGAGCGAAACGGTGCTTTAGTTTATGAATTTACAACGCAGATACAAATGACACATTCATGTTTTTGTGTAATGATGACAACGTATACTCACGCGGACGATTGACTAGTTGATGGTGATGGCAAGAACGCTGCCGTTGTGCTGCTATGATAGGCCATTTCCGCTCGACACAGTGTGCATACAACAACATTATTAGCAGAGGTGGGTAGAGTAGCCAGAAATTGTACTCAAGTAAGAGTACTGTTACTTTAGAGATTTATTACTCAAGTAAAAGTAAGGAGTAGTCACCCAAATATTTACTTGAG
>NC_084551.2:48100000-48107500 GCF_033978685.3 Nerophis lumbriciformis
AAGAAACGAGGAGGTGGTCTCTGCCTGTGCATGGACCTGACGGACATTAACAAAGCAATCATTTCTGACAAGTACCCCTTGCCTTCGGCGGAAGAATTGGCACGTCACTTTCATGGCCCCGCCAACTCCAGGAAAATGGACTTACGGATTTTCTACCTATGGCGCCAGAGAGCATGAACCTCAGCCCTTTTGCGTTCCACATGGGGGACTTCAGCTACAAATGCGTGGCTTTTGGACTGTCATCAGCTCCGAGCTGCTTTCAAAAAATTATACCCCTTGTCCTAGCGGGTGTTCAAGGGGTCTCCCATCTACCTTGATACTGTGGTGGTGCATGTGCCCTCTGTTGCACTGTGTGACCTTCGCCTGCAGCAGGTGTTTGCTTCAGACAGCATGGAGTCAAACTTAATGCAGAGAAGTGTGTGTGGGCGTTCAAACGCTGGCATGTGTACCTGTGCAGATGGGCCTTCATCATCAAGATCATTAAGTACTGACGTCATTACTGGCCAGTCGAGGAACAGGGCACAGGCCCAGTAGGGTGTTGAGGTGGGCTGATTGCCTAAATCAGGTCAACTTCGAACTCAAATAACCGCCGGGGCGTTCCACACAGGTGGCTGACTGACTGTCGCAGTCACTAAACCGCAAACAGCAGGAAGGAGATACCTGGGTCCTGATCCTGTATGGGCCCCTGAGCACAGTGGTCACTTTGGCAGAGCAGCAGTAGACGTCAGTGGATAATGAGGTCCTCACAACTTTTCGTGCTTATATCCAGGAGGGCTCGTCAGTGGATGACAACCTACGACCATATCACAGAGTATGTGATGGACTTTTCCTGTAGGGAGTCGGTGTGGTTAACCTCGGGACATCATGCCACCATACCTAAGGATTTGAGCGCCAAGGTTAGGGGTTAGGGGGCATATGAGGGACACTTGGTGGTGGTGAAGACGAAGCAGAGCTGCAGAGATACCGTGTGGTAGCCCTGCATCTATGTTGAAGTGGTAAGTAGCTGCGCCTGCTGCCTCCTCAGCGGGAAAGTGAGTCAACCTGCCGCTGTGCCTCTCACACCAACCCCATGGCCTGAAAAACCATGGGAGCACATTCAGGTAGACCTCTGTGGAGAACCTCATGGCGCACCAGCGCAAGCCAAGCTCTTGCTGGTCCTGCGTGACTTGCACTCTAAGTGGCCTGAGGTGTGTGCTCCACCACAACGCCAACCATCACCGACTGCCTGGACAAGCTTACCCAGGGTCCATCCCAACGAACAATGGTTCCCAATTCACATCGGCCGAGTTCGCAGGCTTTCTGGCAAAGCACTCCATGGAGCACATTAGAACGGCTGTGTGTCATTTTGAGAGCAGTGTCTGGGGAGAAAGGATAAGTAAAACTGTTTAACGTGCTCAGTGGCTTTGTGGTTAGGGTCCACCCTGAGACTGGAAGGTCATGAGTTCAAACCCCGGCCGAGTCATACCAAAGACTATAAAAATGGGACCCATTCCCTCCCTGCTTGGCGCTCAGCATCAAGGGTTGGAATTGGGGGTTAAATCACCAAATGATTCCCAAAAGTGGCCACCGCTGCTGCTCACCTCACCTCCCAGGTTGGTGAACATGGGGTTGGGTCAAATGCAGAGGATAATGTCACCACACCTAGTGTGTGTGACTGTCGTTGGGACTTTACCTTTTAACTTTAAAACACTAAAGAAGGGAATCAAACCCGATAAGCACACCACCACAAGGTGTGCTCATGATCAGACGAAAACTGGGGAAAACGCCGGACTGTTTGCAGTGCAGAGGGGGGCCAGCACAACAGGTGGCCAGAGTTCCAGTACAGAGTTCGTAAAGCCAAGACTAAGGGCCGATTGGATGCTTCATGCAGAGTGTTTGCAGGTAAGGAAGTCTCGCAGGATTCTCTCTCGGTCGTTCTCAGACGAGCTTCCATCGGAGTCCCCA
Source organism: Nerophis lumbriciformis (assembly GCF_033978685.3). Classification (NCBI taxonomy): domain Eukaryota; kingdom Metazoa; phylum Chordata; class Actinopteri; order Syngnathiformes; family Syngnathidae; genus Nerophis; species Nerophis lumbriciformis. Next base: position 48,101,945 of record NC_084551.2, read on the forward strand.
ATCATTCCGGTTCTTCATACACCCGGCCAGCTCCGTAGAGCTTTCAGCTCCCGCATCTTTCTTCAGGATGTCCACGTACTATAGCGCAGGACGTCCTCGCGATTGATGCGACCAGATTGCTGGCTGGGAGGCTCCCGATGTCTGTGGCAGTGGCCGGCCAGCCTCATCCTCCTAGCTGTTACCTTCTTGCTGAGCCTTGTTGGTGATGTGGATTTTCTGGTCCACATTCAGAACAGCTCGTATCATTCTGGTGTAGCACCCATCTAGGGACTTCTGCAGGGTGGGTGTCAGGGTCCAGCTTTCGCAGCCATACAGGAGGACAGACTCCACAGTGGCGTGGAATAGACTCCGCTTTATGTGTCGGGGGAGATTCGAGCACCACACTCTTGACATACCGTCCAGGGCCCTCCACGCTAGTGCCTTCTTGACCTTAAGGTCTTGTTCTGTGGAGTTCATCCAGGAACCCAAGTACTTGAAGTCATTGACCTCTCGCAGAGTGTTGCCATCTGATGTTGTTATTGGCGGGTGGTCCATAGTCTTCTTTGCGTTCAGTCTGAGGCCAACCCTGGTACATTCCACCTCCACTCTGTTCAGGAGTTCCTGTGCCTGCTCCACGCGATCAGCCAACAGGCAGATGTCATCTGCGTAGTGTAGGTCTGCCAGGGCTACAGCAGGGGTTCTTCGAGACCTTCTCTGTGTAATATATGATTGAATCCATGTTTGTTTACATTGTGAGCTCCGGGGGAAATGTAGCACAGAGTGCCACCACCTACAGCTCAGTATCTCGGCTCTTTGGAGCAGCTTTAATTTATTTTTTTGGAATAATCTAAGCTATTTATTGGTGTGGCATCATAATTCCCACCAATAATTATCGTGCATCACTAAAAATGATGATAGTTTACTGTGTTTTAAACAGTTGGCTGTACTTTGGTTTGAACATGTCGCAGTAATTGCGTGTGCAGCTTTTAAAATCCATGCACTCCCACTCTATTGATTTCCTTTTAGGAAGTCATTACAAGAAAATATGGGTTGAAATCCGCAGCGTCGTCAAAACCTCGTGACAACGGCTGTGAAACAAAGAAGCGGATCGGCTCGAATGTATATTTTATTTGAGTTCTTTAAAATCTCGGTGTCTTCCTTTTTGAATTACGAGTTTGGCCGACTTTAAAGGATGTGTGGAGCGCAGCTGAAGAACAAAGGAGGCGGTGGAAGGAAGCGGAGATTAGCCCAGGGGGAAGGCAGGCGAGGTGATGAGGTGTTCTTGGGAAGGTTCAGGAGTTCACTGTTGTCTCATCGCTAATTGTGCGGCAATTCCAAGAATCCAAACGGCTGATAGGAACTTTCAAACATCTTTTTCTTCATGCACGCTCCACCTGTTCAGACTTCAATAGGGTTGTCCTGATACCAGTATTTCGGTACTTTTCAAAATAAAATGTCAATATTGGCTTTATTCTAACATAAATCTTATGATACATTAAACTAGGGGTCGGCAATCCAAAACGTTGAATGAGCCATATTGGACTAAAAATACTAAGAACAAATGATGAAAATGAAAAGCCGTATATAAGTGTTGTAATGAAGGCAACACATGACATAAGTGTCTCTATTAGCTACAGCAGTGTTTTTCAACCTTTTTTGAGGCAAGGCACATTTTTTGCGTCGGAAAAATCCGGAGGCACACCCCCAGCAGAAATCATAAACTCTGACAGTAAAAACTTGTTGTCGAAATTGTTGGATATGACTTTAAACCTCTTGTCTTGCGCTCCTATTTTGGTGGCTTTTTCTCTTTTTTTGGTATTTTCCTGTAGCAGTTTCATGTCTTCCTTTGAGCGATATTTCCCGCATCTGCTTTGGTTTAGCAATCAAGAATATTTCAGTTGTTTTTATCCTCCTTTGTGGGGACATTGTTGATTGTCGCGTCATGTTCGGATGTACATTGTGGACGCCGTCTTTGCTCCACAGTAAGTCTTTGCTGTCGTCCAGCATTCTGTTTTTGTTTACTTTGTAGCCAGTTCAGTTTTAGTTTCGTTCTGCATAGCCTTCCCTAAGCTTCAATGCCTTTTCTTAAGGGCACTCACCTTTTTGTTTATTTTTGGTTTAAGCATAAGATACATTTTTACCTGCACACTGCCTCCCGCTGTTTCCGACATTTACAAAGCAATTACCGTATTTTTCGGACTATAAGTCGCAGTTTTTTTCATAGTTTGGCCGGGCTCCAGTGCGACTTATATGTTTTTTTCCTTTTTTATTATGCATTTTCGGCAGGTGCGACTTATACTCCGGTGCGACTTATACTCCGAAAAATACGGTAGCTACCGGCTGCCACCTACTGATATGGAAGAGTATTACACGGTTACTCTGCCGAGCTCCAGACGGCACCGACACTCAACAACAACACATAATTTGCAGATTATACTTACTGGTTTGCAAAAAAGATTTTTAACCCACATAGGTGGAATTAGATAATCTCCCACGGCACACCAGACTGTATCTCACGGACTAGTGTGCCGCGGCACAGTGGTTGAAAAACACTGAGCTACAGTATATTAGCCTACTATCAAAATGACTATGTGTCGGAGGCTGAAGCAAATCTTAGTTGACAGAAATGTTGAAATGTAATATTTATTCTACACATTTTTACAACATTAGAAACCATTAGTAAATCAGAGGCTACTCAGAAGGTGAGATAACTCCTGGAAATTACTGGCTGTTAATGGCCAAAGGTATATTTGTGCGTGTCCAAGTTAAAGGAAACGGCAGGCTGTCTTCTTTAAATAGATTCATTAGTCTTTGGCAGGCTAGGTAATGTTTGCTGTGGTCTGGAACAACATGGCACACAAACTATCTTAAAAAAAGCAGTCAATATTACATGCATATAATGTGTCATGAAACATGCGAATATAAATTATATACAAAGAGGATAGAAGTAAAGGATATTAAATGAGCTCAAATATACCTACAAATGAGGCATGATGATGCAATATGTACATACAGCTAGCCTAAGTAGCATGTTAGCATCGATTAGCTTGCAGTCATGCACTGACCAATTATGCCTGATTAGCACTCCAACAAGTCAATAACATCAACAAAGTTCACCTTTGTGCATTCACACACAGTATAAAACTTTTGGTGGACAAAATGAGACAAAAGAGTGGAAGATTTTACATGTAAACAAACTGTTGCGTCACAGTCCACACGATGGTGAGTTCAAGAACCGCCAAAATTAGTAGGACAAAACGATGTTCACCAAATACTGTCATCAGTGAAGCATACACACCAACATATTAAACATTTCTAACAATTGGGAAGGTTTGTGTCATGTTTGACCTCAAACAAAAAACATACTAAAACAAAAAAATATTTTTCCATTTTTAATCATTTTTTATAAATGCTGAAGGTACTACAAAACTTCTCTTTTAGTAAGTAGTAAGTAAGAAAACAGGTTGAAAATGCAGTATGCAGTAACATATTGTGTCATTTTTGATTATATTATTTTGTCAAAATTGGTAGAAAATGACTTATTAATCTACTTGTTCATTTACTGTTAATATCTGCTTACTTTCTTTTTTAACATGTTCTATCTACACTTCTGTTAAAATGTAATAATCACTTATTCTTCTGTTTGGAAACTTTACATTAGTTTTGGGTGATAATACACATTTTTGGTATGGATCCAATACCAAATAGTTACAGGAACATACTGTGGAAGTCTTCCTCCCGTGGGTCCACCTGATGCCGACAAACCTCCACGATAGCCCGGATGTCAGGTGTTAGAAATGTCATTTTATTTGGCAGCGCACACGCGCTAGTAAAACACACCCATTTTTTCAGTTCCGCTCTGTGACTTTTCAGTCTCTCGCAATGTCCGGTAACTCCAACTCCAACTCCAACCCTCGGGTCTCCGTCCGGCTGCTGCTAACAAGCATGGCAGGTGATTGGATGATCAACCCCAGCTGGGTAATCCAATCACCTGCCAGCTGTGCTTCGAGGCAGGTCCTTCCACACCCCGCTCTGCGGCAGCCCCGCAGACCACGACCCCTCCACACATACATTGGTCATAATTAAAGTTACTATGTGTCCAGGGACGTATCTCCTGACTTTATAAATGATTTTTTTTAAATGACAAAAGATTTTGTGATTATAAAGACATATCGATATGCTCTTATACTTGGTATCGTTACAGTCAATATGTGTGTAGATCCACACATTTGTTTACATTGAGGAGCGCTAGCTTGCTGTTAGCGGTTAGCTAATGTATCATCCTACGGTGTGTAGTGAAGCATGTTTAGCTATTCCTCGTCCTGCCGGGATGATACTTGTAAGAAACGTACTTTATTTGTCGCCATGTAGGCGAAGATTCGTGATTTAGAAGTAGCTAGCTATGTTTGAAAGCACTTTTACGTCCATTATCCCTCTTCTGCCTCCACACTGTGTGTGTGTGTGTGTGTGTGTGTGTGTGTGTGTGTGTGTGTGTGTGTGTGTGTGTGTGTGTGTGTGTGTGTGTGTGTGTGTGTGTGTGTGTGTGTGTGTGTGTGTGTGTGTTGACTCAGCTCGTATTGCCAGCAACGTCACCACGGCGCGCAATCATGTCCACGAAAAATTTGAATTTTTCAAAAGCAATATAGTACCATTTTTAATTCATTAGTACCCCAGTACATTATTATTACCGATATACCGTACAACCTTACGGACTTACAGTGGAGCAATCTTTTATATATTTTACTAGTTTTCCTCCTGAAATTGACTAACACACTTTCCCAGGCTTCTCTGCCACGCACTCCACGAGGGATTCTTCACACCACCATCCGTCTTCTAAACGGGTCCCCTTGATGCAGTGATGAGTGAACAAAATGGCTCTTTGAAGTAAACGACAGGTCGTCTCCCCCTTCTCCTCACTTTTTGTCTTTGAGCCTTCTTCTTCTTCATTTTTTTTTTTGGTGTCTGAAATGAAGTGTGGAGTTTTCTTCGAGATCTTCGTAGACTGAGATGTAATGTTTTTGCAACAGATTCAAAGATTTGTGGAACTTCTATTGGCATGGGATTTCCTAGCCGAGGCCCCAGATTTAGCCCAGTGAGTACTACATGAACTACAGTCCACTATGTACTGTACCTAGTATATAAAATGAGTACCGTATTTTCCGGACTATAAGGCACACTTAAAGGGGAACATTATCACAATTTCAGAATGGTTAAAACCATTAAAAATCAGTTCCCAGTGGCTTATTATATTTTTCGAAGTTTTTTTCAAAATTTTACCCATCACGCAATATCCCTAAAAAAAGCTTCAAAGTGCCTGATTTTAACCATCGTTATAAACACCCGTCCATTTTCCTGTGACATCACATAGTGAAGCCAACACAAACAAACATGGCGGAAAGAACAGCAAGCTATAGCGACATTAGCTCGGATTCAGACTCGGATTTCAGCGGTTTAAGCGATTCAACAGATTACGCATGTATTGAAACGGATGGTTGTAGTGTGGAGGCAGGTAGCGAAAACGAAATTGAAGAAGAAACTGAAGCTATTGAGCCATATCGGTTTGAACCGTATGCAAGC
>NC_084551.2:48112500-48155000 GCF_033978685.3 Nerophis lumbriciformis
ATCTCCAAAAATTCACTCTAAACAAACAGTGGTAATATTTTTGCATTTACAGTAATACATCGTAAAATGACAAAATATTTTAGGGTGAAAAAATCTGGCAGCTTAGTCGGCAAAATTTTATCACAGAAAAGAGAAATATCGTTTGTACATTTTCAGTGATATACCATTTAAAAAAAATTACAGCTCAGTTGCCAAAAACTCTAAGTAAAAACACGGTGGTACTATTTTCGCATTTACAGTAACACATCGTAAAAACAACAACCTTAGATTTTACGGTGAAAAAACTGGCAGCTCAGTCGCCAAAACTTTACCCCAGAAAACCGTGGTACCGTTTTTACATTTTCAGTAATACATCGTAAAAACAAAAAGACGTAGATTTTACAGTAAAACTAAATGGCAGCTCAGTTGCCAAAAATTCCCTGTAAAAAAATGGGACTATTTTTGAATATACAGTAATACATCGTAAAAACAACAACCTTTAGATTTTACGCAAAAAAAAAATAACGGCAGCTCAGTCGCCAAAATTTTACACCAGAAAAAAGTGGTGCCATTTTTGCGTTTTTAGTAATACATCGTACACATTTAGATTTTACAGGAGGAAAACAATGGCAGTCTGTGGTCAAAAATCCACTGAAAAAACGTGGTACTATTGTATTTGTAAAATATGTTTGGAGGAGAAAAGGTGAGGCCTTTAATCCCAAGAACACCACACCTACCGTCAAGCATGGTGGTGGTAGTATGATGCTCTTGGCCTGTTTTGCTGCCAATGGAACTGGTGCTTTAAATGGGACAATGAAAAAAGGAGGATTACCTCCAAATTCTTCAGGACCATCTAAAATCATCAGCCCAGAGGTTGGGTCTTGGGCGCAGTTGGGTGTTCCAACAGGACAATGACCCCAAACACACGTCAAAAATGGTAAAGGAATGGCTAAATCAGTTTACAATAAAGGTTTTAGAATGGCCTTCGTAGAGTCCTGACTTAAAGGCCTACTGAAACCCACAACTACCGACCACGCAGTCTGATAGTTTATATATCAATGATGAAATCTTAACATTGCAACACATGCCAATACGGCCGGGTTAGCTTACTAAAGTGCAATTTTAAATTTTGCGCGAAATATTCTGCTGAAAACGTCTCGGTATGATGACGTCTGCGCGTGACGTCACGGATTGTAGAGGACATTTTGGGACAGCATGGTGGCCAGCTATTAAGTCGTCTGTTTTCATCGCAAAATTCCACAGTATTCTGGACATCTGTGTTGGTGAATCTTTTGCAATTTGTTCAATGAACAATGGAGACAGCAAAGAAGAAAGCTGTAGGTGGGAAGCGGTGTATTGCGGCAGGTGTTGTGCCGGATAACGCACCCCTGCCGTAGAATGCACCCCCTGACTGTTGTGCCGGATAACACAGCCGGTGTTTCATTGTTTACATTCCCGAAAGATGACAGTCAAGCTTTACCATTGGCCTGTGGAGAACTGGGACAACAGAGACTCTTACCAGGAGGACGCGGTACCGTGAGTACGCATGCAGCTGCGGCTTCCAAACATTTGATCGCTTGCCCGTACGTGCGTACCGCTATGTGCATGTCACTTACGTGACTTTGGGGAATTATATGTGCTGTATGAACTTTGGGAAGGTGAACAGTACTTTGGGCTGTGGGATTGAGTGTGTTGTGCAGGTGTTTGAGTTGTATTGGCGGGTTATATGGACGGGAGGGAGGAGGTGTTTGTTATGCGGGATTAATTTGTGGCATATTAAATATAAGCCTGGTTGTGTTGTGGCTAATAGAGTGTATATATATGTCTTGTGTTTATTTACTGTTTTAGTCATTCCCAGCTGAATATCAGGTCCCACTCGCCTCTCACAGCATCTTCCCTATCTGAATTGCTCCCACTGCCCTCTAGTCCTTCACTCTCACTTCTCATCCACGAATCTTTCATCCTCGCTCAAATTAATGGGGAAATCGTCGCTTTCTCGGCCCAAATCGCTCTCGCTGCTGGTGGCCATGATTGTGAACAATGTGCAGATGTGAGGAGCTCCACAACCTTTGACGTCACGCGCATATCATCTGCTAGTTCCGGTACAGGCAAGGCTTTTTTTTATCAGCGACCAAAAGTTGTGAACTTTATCGTCAATGTTCTCTACTAAATCCTTTCAGCAAAAATATGGCAATATCGCGAAATGATCAAGTATGACGCATAGAATGGACCTGCTATCCCCGTTTAAATAAGAACATCGCATTTCAGTAGGCCTTTAAACGTGTGGACAATGCTGAAGAAACAAGTCCATGTCAGAAAAGCAACATATTTAGCTGAATTGCACCAATTTTGTCAAGAGGAGTGGTCAAAAATTCAACCAGAAGCTTGTGGATGACTACCAAAAGTGCCTTATTGCACTGAAACTTGCCAAGGGACATGTAAGCAAATATTGATATACTTTTGACCCTCACATTTTCAGTAGACCCATAATAAATTCATAAAAGAACCAAACTTTATGAATGTTGCTCGTGACCAACAAGTATGTGCTCCAATCACTCTATCACAAAAAAATACGAAGCAATCAGGTGCACATCTTTGTGGAAAAAAAGGAAAGAAAAGAGAGGAATGGAGCCAAAGATAAAGGAAAGGCGAGGTCTCTCTCAGGTTGCATTGTAGTCTGAGCCATTACTGCCCAACATTTTTACAGGCATCATCAGCCAATCAAACTGTTGCTTTACTGCAGTCAAGGATGCGTTGCCATGGAGATCAATAGCAATTTGTGAACCGCGGTAATAAAAGACACTTGTGTTTTTTTTTTCTCCAAACCGACTAAAGTCCTGCTGAGAGCACGTAGAAATGGAATTAGAGCTCGAAAGGTGTGAAACATTCTGTCACATTTTGTAAAAGGCAACTTGAGAGGAGAACTCATCAATCAATCAATCAATGTTTATTTATATAGCCCTAAATCACAAGTGTCTCAAAGGGCTGCACAAGCCACAACGACATCCTTGGTACAAAGCCCACATAAGGGCAAGGAAAAACTCACCCCAGTGGGACGTCGATGTGAATGACTATGAGAAACCTTGGAGAGGACCGCATATGTGGGTAACCCCCCCCCCCCCCTCTAGGGGAGACCGAATGCAATGGATGTCGAGTGGGTCTGACATAATATTGTGAGAGTCCGGTCCATAGTGGATCCAAGATAATAGTAAGAGTCCAGTCCATAGTGGGGCCAGCAGGACACCATCCCGAGCGGAGACGGGTCAGCAGCAACTCTGACCTTGGAACTGGAAAAGGTTTTGTCATTTTGTGGGAGCGGGGGGTGAGAGCTAAATTGTTTTGGGGGCCACATTTACACAAAAATAAGCACTTCTGCCTTCACTTTCAGTCTTATTTTGTATATATAGACGTTTGATTTTGACGGTCGCCGGTTCGATCCTTAGTCCCCTTGTGACCAGGTGGCAGTACCGTATTTTCCGGACTTTAAGGCGCGCTTAAAATCCTTTCATTTTCTCAAAAATAGTCAATGCGCCTTATAACCCGGAATGCACGGAATAATTCTGGTTGTGCTTACGACCTCAAAGTAATTTTTATTTTGTACATGGTGTAATGATAAGTGTGACCAGTAGATGGCAGTCAAACATAAGAGATACGTGTAGACTGCACTATGATGGCAATATGACTCAAGTAAACACCAACATTTTATATGTTCCTTAGAAAATATAGAATATTACACTCGGCGCTCAAAAATCTACCAAAATGTGACCAGTAGATGGCAGTCACACATAAGAGATATGTGTAGACTGCAATTTGACGCCAGTAAACAACACAAAAACTTTGAATGTTCCATTGAAAATAAAGAACATTACACACGGCACTCAAAAATCTGTCAATGTTTTAGTACGACTTTGAAGTCGCGGCCTATTGCAGCTACCATAGTCAGAAATACAAATATTACTATGGTGTGTGTGTATAAGGACCGCAAAATGGCACCCATTAGCAGACATGTTATTTGGCGTTTTGTTTCACAATATTATGCAAAAGCAACTTTTCTTACCTTCTGGTACCTGCTGATGTGTATTTGGGATCTGCATAAGTCCTGAAAATTTGCGCACGTCCGCCACTGTCGTCCGTAGTCAATAAGATTATTCTTTTTCTCTATCTTCTTGTTATGGGACATTCATCCTCCGCTGTTGCCATTTCTAATATAAAGTAGTGTAAAGTTCTTACTTATATCTGTTAGTAAACTCGCCGTGAAAGCACTAAAACATCATCCGCGGTCACTCGAACGAGTATGACGATCCTCTGGTAGGGGTGTATCCCTTTATGGAGGATGCTTGTGCGTGACTTTGTTTTACGTGGGGAGACTGGTGCACAGACAGTCACCACACGATCCTTGACAGAATCGGGTCAGGGTCCAGTGGCATGGAGTCAAAGACGACTGGGGACCCTTTTCTGGGGTGGGGGGTATGGTGGGTCCCTTCCCTATAATAGAGGTCGACTCGCAGGCTCGGAGAGACCCACATGCCGGAAAAATGTTAAGGGGACCACAAGTCTCCCGATTAGGTCGGCCGGCGGGGTGCGGCGTGGCAGGGCCCCACCAAGCCATCTCGCGGGTTCCTTTCCTGCAATAGAGGCTGACTCGCAGGCTTGGAGAGACCCACATGCTCCAACAATGTTAAGGGGACCCCATAGTCTCCCGAATGGTCGGCCGGCGGAGAGCGGGGCGGTAGGGTCACACCAAGTCATCTCGCGGGTACCTCCCTGCAATACAGGCCGACTCGCAGGCTCAGACAGACCCACATGCCGGAACGGTGTTAAAGGGGCCGCAAGTCTGCCGATTGATCGGCCGGCGGGGAGTGGGGCGGCAGGGCCACACCAAGCCATCTAGCGGGTTGCTTCCCTGCAATAGAGGCCGACTCGCAGGCTCGGAGAGACCCACATGCCCCAACAATGTTAAGGGGACCACAAGTCACCCGATTGGTCGGCCGGCGGGGAGTGGGCCGGCAGGACCGCACCAAGCCATCTCGCGGGTTCCTCCCTGCAATAGAGGCCGACTCGCAGGCTCGGAGAGACCCACATCCCCCAACAATGGTAAGGAGACCGAAAGTCTCCCGATTGGTCGGCCGGCGGGGAGTGGGCCGGTAGGGCCGCACCAAGTCATCTCGCGAGTTTCTCCCTGCAATAGAGGCCCACTCGCAGCCTCAGACAGACCAAGATGCCGGAACGATGTTAAGGGGGCCGCAAGTCTCCCGATTAATCGGCCGGTGGGGAGCGGGGCGGCAGGGCCACACCAAGCACCTCGCGGGTTCCTTCCCTGCAATAGAGGTCGACTCGCAGGCTCGGCCAGACCCACATACTGGAACAATGTTAAGGGGGCCGCAAGTCTCCCGATGGGTCGGCCGGCAGGGAGCGGGCCGGTAGGGCCGCACCAAGTCATCTCGCGAGTTTCTCCCTGCAATAGAGGCCCACTCGCAGGCTCGGACAGACCAAGATGCCGGAACGATGTTAAATAAATAAATGATGAATGGGTTATACTTGTATAGCGCTTTTCTACCTTCAAGGTACTCAAAGCGCTTTGACAGTATTTCCACATTCACCCATTCACACACACATTCACACACTGATGGCGGGAGCTGCCATGCAAGGCGCTAACCAGCAGCCATCAGGAGCAAGGGGTGAAGTGTCTTGCCCAAGGACACAACGGGCGTGACTAGGATGGTAGAAGGTGGGGATTGAACCCCAGTAACCAGCAACCCTCCGATTGCTGGCACGGCCACTCTACCAACTTCGCCACGCCGTCCCTAAGGGGGCTGCAAGTCTCCCGATTGATCGGCCGGTGGGGAGCGGGGCGTCAGGGCCACACAAAGCCATCTCGCGGGTTCCTCCCTGCAAAAGAGGCCGACTCGAAGGCTCGGCCAGACCCACATGCCGAGAACAAAGTTAAGGGGGCCGCAAGTCTCCCGATTGGTCGGCCGGTGGGGAGCGGGGTGGCAGGGCCACACCAAGTCATCTCGCGGGTTCCTTCCCTGCAATAGAGGCCGACTCGCAAGCTCGGAGAGACCCAAAGGCCCCAACAATGGTAAAGGGGACCGCAAGTCTCTCGATTGGTCGGCCGGTGGGGAGCGGGGAAGCAGGGCCGCACCATGCAATCTCGCGGGTTCCTCCCTGCAACAGAGGCTGGCTCGGAGAGACCCCCATGCCGGAAAGATGTTAAGGGGGCCGCAAGTCTGTGGCGGGGAGCGGGGTAGTAGGGCCGCACCAAGCCATCTCGCAGGTTCCGTCCCTGCAATAGAGGCCGACTCGCAGGCTCGGAGAGACCCACATGCCCCAATAATGTTAGGGTGCCGCAAGTCTTCGAGTGGTCGGCCAGCAAGGAGCGGGGCGGCATGGCCGCACCAGGCCGTCTCGTGAGTTCTTTCCTCTGAGAGACCCGCATGCCCGAACAATGTTCTTCCATACCTGCCAACTACTCCGGTTTTCCCGTAATTAGTACGGTTTTCATCAACCTATTCCGGGTTACGGTTGCAGTGATAAAAAATACGGTTTTTCATTAATTAAAAAAAAATATTTTTTTAAAATGCGCGAGGCTATTTATAGCACCGCTGCCAAGCACGAGGCACCTGTTGCCATTGTTTCCAAACGAGCGAACGATCATGGAATCAGCCGGAGAAAAATCGCAAACGAGTCTTAAACCGAAAAGAAAACTGCAGTCATTCCGTGAAGAATATTCAAAAGCCTATCCGGGAATAATTATCCGTTCCAAAAAGGGTGAAAACTACGCGAATTGCACCTTGTGCAGACAAGATTTTTCGATCGGACACGGAGGAATTAGCGATGTAAAAGACCACGTTGGGACAAAAGAACACAAGTCTAATGCCGTTGCTAGCGATACAAGTGGAAAACTTTCAACGTTTTTCGGATTTTAGCCACAAAAAGGTAATGACACCAATGTTATCTATTGGAATTGTTTAGTACTGTTATACTGTTAAAAGTGTTTATACTATTTATGCTTTCAAGTCCAAGTTGAAGAAATCTTGTTAAATGTTGACAGCATAACTACCAAAATACAGAAGTATGTCCTTAATATTTTTGCAGTGCTATTTCTGTTGAAAAGTTAAAATGATTACATTAGAGATGTGATGTGCCACTTTTCAAGTGTCTGATGGCTTAAATTAATTTTCATTAATTTTTCATATTTTGAATTCTTTTGAAAGGCTTACAAAAAAACTACATTTGAATTGTAATTCCATGCTATTGACAGGACTATTAATTTTAATGAAGTTAGCTTACCATGTTTACAGTATGATAATTGTGATAGAAATGTGAATTTTAGGCACATAATATTTTATACAATTGAACAAGGCAGTAGATTATACAAGCTTGGACAGAAAGTTAATAATGACACCAATTTTTTTTTTTTTATGGAATTGTTTAGTACTGTTTTACCATTTGTTTACTGTAAAAAGTGTTTATACTGTTTATACTTTCAATTAACAAATTGAAGTCTTGTGAAAGGTTGACAGGATAACTGGCATTAACTGTCAAAATAATTTCAAACTATTGAAGTTAGCTTACAGAATAAACATGTCAATCAACCCATATGATTTTTGCTGTAATATTTTTGTTTTGAAAAGTCACTGTGACTGATAGAAAAGTGATGGTTTTAGCAACATTTTAACCTGTCTGAATGCTAATAATCATTTTGCGTCGGGGGGCGAAGCCTGAACCCCCCACCAGGACTTTGTCCTGGACCTACCGGGGCCTGCGGCCCCTGGACCCTGGCTACTAGGTTTTTCTGATTTCAAAAGTTGGCAGGTATGTTCTTCTGATATCTTGGCAGAATCAGCACCAGCTGTGGCTGCAGTATCCTTCTCAAAGCCGAGTCTCAGAGAACGAGATTTCACGAGAGTTACGGCTCATGACGCAAAACACCTACAAGTAGCGAATATACTGTATCAACATTTGTTAAATATCGCTTTTATTTTGTGAAAAACTGCAATAAAACACAGCTAATGTGTTTACAGTGGTCCAAGTTCCTCTTTACAACAAGAGTACTCTACTGTTTTTAGGGTTTTGTAGTGAACCGGGAGGGCGGTATGGTGTCATTCTCAGGCCTGATTTGGCCCCCGGGCCGTCAGTCGCTGCTGGTCACTGCAAGGTTCAGACTCTCGGTTGTGTTGAGGAGGGAAGAACAAGAGAAAAAAAAAGAAAGTGAGCTGTGAAGTTCTTGTCAGGATAACTCGCCATCTCACAATGGATAGAATCATCGAGGAGAGCAGATTGTGTCGAATTGAACCTTTTGGAGTGTAATGAAAGAGAAACTTGAAAAGGGGGCAGCAGCTTTCTGGTTAACACACAACGTTTCTGAGTGGGTGTTGTGTCTCTCGAGGCCTGAAAATAGGATCTGTCTCGCCCGCAGCCGACATTTGTCTTGGAGAAACAATACAAAGTCCATTTCCCCCTGCAGAGTAATCAGGAATGTGATTTATTGATTGTGCGCGCTGACGTGCACATTGGGAAATTACTTTGTAGTGCCCTCCCACGTACACAACCACACACTCGCATACAAAGAGACCTGATCACTGTCCATTTGGGTATGGACCCACCATCACTAAGCTCGTGTTAGCCTTTGGGCTGATAGGAACTAACTCGGTTTTGCCTGCTCTGTCAGTTAAAAGGGTCATATATTAATGTTCAATCTACAAACCCCGTTTCCATATGAGTTGGGAAATTGTGTTAGATGTAAATATAAACGGAATACAATGATATGCCAATCATTTTCAACCCATATTCAGTTGAATATGCTACAAAGACAACATATTTGATGTTCAAACTGATAAACATTTTTTTTTTTTTTTTGCAAATAATCATTAACTTTAGAATTTGATGCCAGCAACACGTGACAAAGAAGTTGGGAAAGGTGGCAATAAATACTGATAAAGTTGAGGAATGCTCACCAAACACTTATTTGGAACATCCCACAGGTGAACAGGCAAATTGGGAACAGGTGGGTGCCATGATTGGGTATAAAAGTAGATTCCATGAAATGCTCAGTCATTCACAAACAAGGATGGGGCCAGGGTCACCACTTTGTCAACAAATGCGTGAGCAAATTGTTGAGCAGTTTAAGAAAAACCTTTCTCAACCAGCTATTGCAAGGAATTTAGGGATGTCACCATCTACGGTCCGTAATATCATCAAAGGGTTCAGAGAATCTGGAGAAATCACTGCACGTAAGCAGCTAAGCCCGTGACCTTTGATCCCTCAGGCTGTACTGCATCAACAAGTGACATCAGTGTGTAAAGGATATCACCACTTGGGCTCAGGAACACTTCAGAAACCCACTGTCAGTAACTACAGTTGGTCGCTACATCTGTAAGTGCAAGTTAACTCTCCTATGCAAGGCGAAAACCGTTTATCAACAACACCCAGAAACGCCGTCGGCTTCGCTGGACCTGAGTTCATCTAAGATGGACTGATACAAAGTGGAAAAGTGTTCTGTGGTCTGACGAGTCCACATTTTAAATTGTTTTTGAAAACTGTGGACGTCGTGTCCTCCGGACCAAAGAGGAAAAGAACCATCCGGATTGTTATAGGCGCAAAGTTGAAAAGCCAGCATCTGTGATGGTATGGGGGTGTATTCGTGCCCAAGACATGGGTAACTTACACATCTGTGAAGGCGCCATTAATGCTGAAAAGTACATACAGGTTTTGGAGCAACATATGTTGCCATCCAAGCAACGTTACCATGGACGCCCCTGCTTATTTCAGCAAGACAATGCCAAGCCACGTGTTACATCAACGTGGCTTCATAGTAAAAGAGTGCCGGTACTAGACTGGCCTGCCTGTAGTCCAGACCTGTCTCCCATTGAAAATGTGTGGCGCATTATGAAGCCTAAAATACCCCAACGGAGACCCCCGGACCGTTGAACAACTTAAGCTGTACATCAAGCAAGAATGGGAAAGAATTCCACCTGAGAAGCTTAAAAAATGTGTCTCCTCAGTTCCCAAATGTTTGTGTTGTTAAAGTGTTGTTAAAAGGAAAGGCCATGTAACACAGTGGTGAACATGCCCTTTCCCAACTACTTTGGTATGTCTTGCAGCCATGAAATTCTAAGTTAATTATTATTTGCAAAAAAAAAAAAAAAGTTTGAGTTTGAACATCAAATATCTTGTCTTTGTAGTGCATTCAACTGAATATGGGTTGAAAAGGATTTGCAAATCATTGTATTCCATTTATATTTACATCTAACACAATTTCCCATCTCATACGGAAACAGGGTTTGTATTTATCTGTACAGTAATCTATTTATTTATATCTGCACCTTATTGCTCTTTTATCCTGCACTACCATGAGCTAATGCAACGAAATGTCATTCTTATCTGTACTGTAAAGTTCAAATTTGAATGACAATAAAAAGGAAGTCTAAGTCTAATATCCGCTACGAAGCCCTGGAAAGTTGTTCTCCCTGACAAGAAAAGACTATTTTTGGAGCACTGGAGCAAATGCCTGCTGCCGCGCTGGCAGGTGGCCCTTCACATCCCTGCTTAGATTACAGTTAAGTGGCACAAAATGTAGATTATTGTAACTGCTTGAGTAAAATGAGATAAAAGATCAAAATAAATGAAAGACTGTAGGCAGGATGTCGAAAGGGGACTTTTTGTTTTATTGCAAATAGTCCGGTCCGTCGTCAAAACATGTCAAGACACTACCAGCTTCAAAATAAAAGCGCTACTCTTTACAGTACCTGCGGTCTCACTACATTAACAAAATAAAAATGTCTTAATTGTCTTACATTACGATCATGCTTTGGTCAAAGCAGTTCTGTTATGTAATCTGTGATATTTGCACCCAAATACATCTGGTACAACAGTTGAGGATTATAGAGGGGGATATTTTGTCGCAGATTGAGATAAATTGTATACTTTTATAACATGTTTTGGTTGATAGTCCTCAATTACAGAACGATTAGCAGGCTGAATATGACAGTTTATTAATAAATAGAGAAGGTTAAAACATTGCCATCAGCGACACGAATATCAGAAGTGTTTATTCAGGTAGAAATATTACAGATTACATTACCAAACGTCTTTGACAATCAAAACATGATCGTGACAATCTACATTTTGTGTTATTATTGCGCAAAACTGGTATCTAAACATAGAAGTGGAGCTCTTTCCCTGAATGCAAGTGCTCCTACAGCAGGAGTACATATGCTGTATTTCTACAAAATCTGGCAAGACAACAACACACTGCAGGTCATTTTTTCTATTGTCATTAAAAGCGTGGTTGTGTCCTTTTAGTGTTGAGCTGTTTAAAAAAATGTAATGTTTAAAAAAAACTTTCAATTGTCCAGTCATGGTATTAAAAAATGTAAAGTTGTCTGTCTAGGGAAAAATGTTATCTATCTGTGATATCACGATTCATTTTGAGTTAACTATAAACAAAATGCGATTAATCGCGATATTTTAATTGAAAGCCCAAGTTAAAACTGTATACTTGTTTTTTACAAATGTATACTATTGCGTTTTGACCAGATGTTCCTCCAAGGGAATTTAAGTTACGGGTCAATCCCAAATTCTTTTGATGACATATAAGCTGAGTTTAAATGATCACCCAGAACAGAATAGTTATTTTGCAATTTATTTCCAAAGCTTTGGAGAGACCAGCCTAGGACAACACATTCAATTGCGGAGCCAAGTTGATCTGAAAAACATTACCCAAGTCCTTTGTTCTTCAATATGTCCCTCGCCCCCACCCTCCAGAACGAATACGCATGTCTATTGTTCTCCTTAGCTAGAGACAGGATGAGTTAACAAATAAAAGGGAGTATTGCTACTCCCTGCATTCCGAGCTCAAGGTAGTCCACAGTGTACCCTCGGTCATGAGATGGAGAAAAAATAGAAAGAGCACAAAGAGAAAACACTAGTTATTTCCAACATGACTATAGAAAGAAATAACGCTTAAATATGGATATATGTAGATATCTATCTCCGTCAATACAAACAGGCGAGAGGAAAGCGAAGAAGAACAAACTTAAGAACTGAGGAGATCTTAAAAGTTAATTTATTGGTGTTCTTTTTTTGTTGTTGACACATTTCATTCCATAAAGCTTTAAGTGTAAAGGGTAGGTGTTATTATAATGTATGCCTGCCTAATTGAAACAACTATGTATGTCCATGCAATAATACAGCCTAGTCTATAAAATTTGCTACACCACCACTGATATCGAAATACATGTCAAACTACTTCCATAACGTAAATGACCGCCATAACCACAACACCAGGGGGAGCTCCACAAACCACGTTAAACCCAGATTCCGATCTAACAAAGGTCTTAACTCATTCTCCTTCTATGCCACATTAATATAGAATGCGCTCCCAACAGGTGAAAAGAAAGTGCATCTCTATCCGCCTTCACCACCGCTTGTTTGCTCCAACTCCCCCTCCCTCTGTTGCGAGTTTGTTGTGACTAAATGTTTTCTCCGCTCCCTCCTTCCCAGCTTGCTCTCTTCATTTTGTCGGTCTGAACTTAACGCGTTTATGTTTGCATTGCAAATGAGGTTTTTTCCCTTGGACTCAGTCTGGACCCCCTCTTGCGGATCCAGCTTTTGACTGATATTTTTTTACTCCCCCCGCCCTTTCCCAATATCACCTTTTTCTCACCTTTTTTTAAGGAGCGCCGTAAAAATGGCTGGCGCCGTCGGCGGTCTTGTCTTGTCTCCCTGTAACGTATGTCTGCTCTTAGTGGGACTGTGCCGAAAATATACTTTTCAGTTCTTATGTGTCTTGTGCATGCTAAGAATTGACAATAAATCATCTTGAATCTTGAAAACCGCACTAAAAGAACGCCTCCAGTCAACTACAACCCTAGACTAACACCCTGCCCCCACCACATCCCACCTCCCCGGATTGTAATTAATCAAATGTATATACTTGTTCTTATGCTTTCTGAGCTCACTATGTTCACTGCTCGCTGTACATATCCTACCAAGTCAGACCTACACTGTTACAATGTCCATTTCTCAGATGATATAATTGTTGATGACTGAAGTGCTGATAGCAACCAAACCTAACCCCCCACCTCAACCCCCTCCACATTCCACCCCCCAGATTGTAAATAATGTAAATAATTCAATGTATATACTCTGATGATTAACTTGTGTGATGACTGTATTATGCTGATAGTATATATTTGTACCATGAATTGATTAATGTGGGGAACTTTATCACCAGACCTATGTAAGCGTCAATATATACCTTGATGTTGCAGAAAAAAAGACCATATATTTTTTTAACCGATTTCCGAACTCTAAATGGGTGAATTTTGGCGAATTAAACGCCTTTCTAATATTCGCTCTCGGAGCGATGACGTCACAACGTGGCGTCACATCGGGAAGCAATCCGCCATTTTCTCAAACACCGAGTCAAATCAGCTCTGTTATTTTCCGTTTTTTCAACTGTTTTCCGTACCTTGGAGGCATCATGCATCGTCGGTGTGTTGTCGGAGGGTGTAACAACACGAACAGAGATGGATTCAAGTTGCACCAGTGGCCCAAAGATGCGAAAGTGGCAAGAAATTGGACGTTTGTTCCGCACACTTTACCGACGAAAGCTATGCTACGACAGAGATGGCAAGAATGTGTGGATATCCTGCGACACTCATAGCAGATGCATTTCCAACGATAAAGTCAAAGAAATCTGCCGCCAGACCCCCATTGAATCTGCCGGAGTGTGTGAGCAATTCAGGGACAAAGGACCTCTGTAGCACGGCAAGCAATGGCGGCAGTTTGTTCCCGCAGACGAGCGAGCTAAACCCCCTGGATGTCTTGGCTCACACCGTCCCGAAGATGATCAAGAGAAGAATATCGACCCTAGCTTCCCTGGCCTGCTGACATCAACTCCAAAACTGGACAGATCAGCTTTCAGGAAAAGAGCGCGGATGAGGGTATGTCTACAGAATATATTAATTGATGAAAATTGGGCTGTCTGCACTCTCAAAGTGCATGTTGTTGCCAAATGTATTTCATATGCTGTAAACCTAGTTCATAGTTGTTAGTTTCCTTTAATGCCAAACAAACACATACCAATCGTTGGTTAGAAGGCGATCGCCAAATTCGTCCTCGCTTTCTCCCGTGTCGCTGGCTGTCGTGTCGTTTTCGTCGGTTTCGCTTGCATACGGTTCACACCGATATGGCTCAATAGCTTCAGTTTCTTCTTCAATTTTGTTTTCGCTACCTGCCTCCACACTACAACCATCCGTTTCAATACATTCGTAATCTGTTGAATCGCTTAAGCCGCTGAAATCCGAGTCTGAATCCGAGCTAATGTCGCTATAGCTTGCTGTTCTATGCGCCATGTTTGTTTGTGTTTGCTTCACTATGTGACGTCACAGGAAAATGGACGGGTGTTTATAACGATAGTTAAAATCAGGCACTTTGAAGCTTTTTTTTAGGGATATTGCGTGATGGGTAACATTTTGAAAAAAACTTCGAAAAATATAATAAGCCACTGGGAACTGATTTTTAATGGTTTTAACCATTCTGAAATTGTGATAATGTTCCCCTTTAAACAAGTTGGAAAACATATTCGGGTGTTACCATTTAGTGGTCAATTGTACGGAATATGTACTGTACTGTGCAATCTACTAATAAAAGATTCAATCAATCAATCAATGCATGTTTTGATCATGTACGTGTGGTCCGGTTAAGCTAGCAATGCTAATATGCTAACATAAAACATTTCTAAATATGCGGTTATTGGACTCACTGTTTTAGTCTATCCACCGTTGCCATACATTGTACAAACTATTTCTGTGAATAAATATGGTTTTGGGTAAATCCTGTATATTTCCCATCGGACCGAGGCAGGTTTCTTAACCAGGCTCTGTGCGTCATGTCT
This sequence comes from Nerophis lumbriciformis, assembly GCF_033978685.3. Lineage (NCBI taxonomy): Eukaryota > Metazoa > Chordata > Actinopteri > Syngnathiformes > Syngnathidae > Nerophis > Nerophis lumbriciformis. The sequence continues at coordinate 48,127,385 of NC_084551.2, forward strand.
GGCTGCAATTCTCGCGACAGATACTCCGATTAGGTACATCATCGCGAGACATAAACGCTGAGCGGGCACTTCTTACTTCTTTAGATGAGGTTGAAGTGTATGTACTGACCAGTGATGGTTAATACAACCAATAACGGAGCATGTTTCGTTCCTCGGGTTGCACAGTGGACATGGTTTTGTTTGGACTATAACTGCAGCCCAGAAAATAAAAATGGTGGACTCTCCAAGGAAAACCTGTACTATGTATGGAGATATCTGCTGACGTCACAAGTCAGGGAAAAAACAGCTTATTTGTAAAATGGGCAATTTAAAAAAATATGTATATCTCCTCAATGCGTTTGTGGTTTGAATTCATATTTGCAGCACTTATGGAGGGGGTCAGCTACCCGCGGTTCTAGAGCCGCATTGTAGCGCCGCCCTAGTGGCTTCCTAAACCTCTTTCAGACATGAGTGAAAATGGAAAAAGATGAAGAATTTTTTTTTTTAGTTTTAATACATTTTTTTTGTAGTAGAACAAACATGACACAACCCTTCCTAATTGTTAGAAATCTCACTGTTTGTATTAAACATGCTACACCGATGAGAGTATTTGGCAAGCACCGTTTTGTCCTACTAATTTCAGCCATCCTTGAACTCACCGTAGTTTGTGTACATGTACAACTTTCTCTGATGCTGCCACAGAAAGACGTGTTTTATGCCACTCAATCTTTGTCTCATTTTGTCCACCAAACATTTTATGCTGTGTGCGAATGCGCAAAGGTGAGCTTTGTGGATTTTATTGATATGCTGGAGTGCTTATCAGGCATATTTGGTCAATCCACGACTGCAATCTAATCGATGCTAACATGCTATTTGGGCTAGCTCTATGTACATATTGCATCATTATGTCTCATTTGTAGGTATATTTGAGTTCATTTAATTTCCTTTACTTAGGTCCTCGGTGTATTTAATTTATATTTGTATGTCTCATGACGTCGGGAGGAGATCTTGCCCCAAGTGGAGGAGTTCAAGTACCTCGGAGTCTTGTTCACGAGTGAGGGAAGAGTGGATCGTGAGATCGACAGGCGGATCGGTGCGGCGTCTTCAGTAATGCGGACTTTGTATCGATCCGTTGTGGTGAAGAAGGAGCTGAGCCGGAAGGCAAAGCTCTCAATTTACCGGTCGATCTACGTTCCCATCCTCACCTATGGTCATGAGCTTTGGGTTATGACCGAAAGGACAAGATCACGGGTACAAGCGGCCGAAATGAGTTTCCTCCGCCGGGTGGCGGGGCTCTCCCTTAGAGATAGGGTGAGAAGCTTTGTCATCCGGGGGGAGCTCAAAGTAAAGCCGCTGCTCCTCCACATCGAGAGGAGCCAGATGAGGTGGTTCGGGCATCTGGTCAGGATGCCAACCGAACGCCTCCCTAGGGAGGTGTTTAGGGCACGTCCGACCGGTAGGAGGCCGCGGGGAAGACCCAGGACACGTTGGGAAGACTATGTCTCCCGGCTGGCCTGGGAACGCCTCGGGGTCCCACAGGAGGAGCTGGACGAAGTGGCTGGGGTGAGGGAAGTCTGGGCTTCTCTGCTTAGGCTGCTGCCCCCGCGACCCGACCTCGGATAAGCGGAAGAAGATGGATGGATGAATGGATGTCTCATGACACATTATCTGGATCATCTTGGCTGCATTTCTCATAGTTGTTTGTGTGCCATGTTGTTCCAGACCACAGCAAACATTACCTAGCTTGCAAAGATTGTAATAAATCCGTTAGAAGAAGACGGCCTGCCGTTTCCTTTAACTTGGACACACAAATATATACCTTTGGCCATTCTGAGCCAGTAATTTCCAGAAGTTATCTCACCCTCTGAGTAGCCACCATTTTACTAATGATTTCCAATGTTGCAAAAATATGTGGAATAAAAATTAAAATACAACATTTCTGTCAACGAAGATTTGCGTCAGCCTTTGATAGTAAGCTAATATAATGTGTTGCCTTCATTATGACACTTATATAAGACTTTAAATTTTTTGCGGCTCCAGACATTTTTGTTTTATTTTTTATTTTTGGTCCAATATGGCTCTTTCAACATTTTGGGTTGCCGACCCCTGACTTATGGGGATCCCAACTACTACACAAAAAACTGGTGCTAACCATGGTTTTGCATATTATGACCCCTTTATTGTAAGACAGTATTTCAAATTCTAAAGAGGTGTGATATATACACTTAAGGCTTACTTCACTGAAACTAGATGACTTCCTGTCGACATGTGTTGCAATAAGCAGTTTGAAACAGCAACATAACCACTGTCTGGTTACATCATTAAAATGTGCACACAGCGACTTACTGTTCGGTGCAAAATGAGCTTAAAAAAAACAAAGTATCCACAAATGGAGCAGAATCACATCCTCAAATTATTTACCAATCATTCTCCTTATGTATGTTATGGTTTGTGGAGGGAGATGACGGCAACAGACACCAGGGGAGAGTATGTAGCTCTGAGATTTATTTTATATATATATATATATATATAAAATAATCAAACAAAACTAAATATAATAACTGAGGAAATGGTAGTATTTAACTGGAACGTTTTACCGTAAATGTTGCTGAGAGCGAAGGAACAAGGCAGTCCATGGGGCGGGCAGATGGTCCAGGGCGAGAGAGAGGCGTCAGAGTCCGAGTCCATGCGAGGGGTCGAGGATCGAGGGTGGCAGCCCAAAGTCCAAAAGAGAAGTCGAGGCGCACAGCTCGATGGCAGATTGCTGCGGAGGACGATGAGGAAGAACAATGAAACACGGAGGGAGAAACATAGAGCGAGAGAGAGCATCCATCCATCCATCCATCCATCCATCCATCCATCCATCCATCCATCTTCTTCTGCTTATCAGAGGTGGGGTCGCGGGGGTAGCAGCCTAAGCAGGGAAGCCCAGACTTCCCTCTCCCCAGCCACTTCGTCCAGATCCTCCCGGGGGATCCCGAGGCGTTACCAGGCCAGCCGGGAGACATAGTCTTCCCAACGTGTCCTGGGTCTTCCCCGTGGCCTCCTACCGGATAGACGTACCCTAAACACCTACCGAGGGAGGCGATCGGGTGGCATCCTGACCAGATGCCCGAACCACCTCATCTGGCTCCTCTCGATGTGGAGGAGCAGCGGCTTTACTTTGAGCTCCCCCCGGATGGCAGAGCTTCTCACCCTATCTCTAAGGGAGAGCCCCGCCACCCGGCGGAGGAAACTCATTTCGGCCGCTTGTACCCGTGATCTTGTCCTTTCGGTCACGACCCAAAGCTCATGACCATAGGTGAGGATGGGAACGTAGATCGACCGGTAAATCGAGAGCTTTGCCTTCCGGCTCAGCTCCTTCTTCACCACAACGGATCAATACAGCGTCCGCATTACTGAAGACGCCGCACCGATCCGCCTGTCAATCTCACGATCAACTCTTCCCTCACTCGTGAACAAGACTCCGAGGTACTTGAACTCCTCCACTCGGGGCAAGATCTCCTCCCCAACCCGGAGATGGCACTCCACCCTTTTCCGAGCGAGAACCATGGACTCGGGTCCGAGTCATACCAAAGACTATAAAAATGGGACCCATTACCTCCCTGCTTGACACTCAGCATGAAGGGTTGGAATTGGGGGTTAAATCACCAAAAATGATTCCCGGGCGCGGCACCGCTGCTGCCCACTGCTCCCCTCACCTCCCAGGGGGTGAACAAGGGGTCAATTGCAGAGGACAAATTTCGCCACACCTAGTGTGTGTGACAATCATTGGTACTTTAACTTTAACTTATGAAGGCAGCTCGTTCATCACGGGCAGGTGCGCTGATTGCAGATTGTCTGCAGGCGCGAGGAGGCATGCCCGCATCGGAGAGAGATGCACAAAGATGAGGGTGCATTGGAATGTGCCCTGGCCGTGACAATGTAACCACCATTACATTTTATGTAGACCTCAAGGAAGTGTTTTATATTTAGAAAAAAAATAAAATAATATGACCCCTTTTAATGTGCCTTATAATCCATATATGAAAAAAGATGGAAAATAGACCATTTATTGGCAGTGCGCCTTATAATCCGGTGGGCCCTATGGTCCGGAAAATACAGTACCGTATTTTCCGGAGTATAAGTCGCACCGGAGTATAAGTCGCACCTGCCGAAAATGCATAATAAAGAAGGAAAAAAACATATATAAATCACACTTTAGCTATGAAACTATGAAAAAAAAACTGCGACTTATAGTCCGAAAAATACTGTAATTAATAAATAATTGCTGAATAACATCACAAGGTCATTTATATTTGTTATTTTAATTTGTTTACTTACTATGGCAGGGGTCGGCAACCCGCGGCTCCGGAGCCGCATGCGGCTCTTTGATCACTCTGATGCGGCTCAGCAGCTTACTTGCTGAACCCCCCAATTTTCCCGTGAGACTTCCGGATTTCAGTGCCTCTCGCGGAAAACTCCCGGGATTGATATCCACCGCTTTTCACCTTTACAGTTATAATAAGGGCGTGCCATGATGGAACAACATTTGGCGCCCTCTACAATTTGTATTAACAGCGTGCCAGCCCAATAATTGTTTTACAATATACATCTTCTGCTTGCACACGTACGTGACAGCAAGGCATACTTGGTCAACAGCCACACAGGTTACACTGATGGTGACCATATAAAACAACATTAATACTCTTACCAATAATGCGCCACACTTTGAACCAAACCCAAACAAGAATGACAAACACATTTCGGGAGAACATCTGCACCTTAACACAACATAAACACAACAGAACAAACACCCAGAATCCCATGCAGCCCTGACTCTTCCGGGCTACATTATACACCCCTGCTACCACCAAACCCCGCCTCCACCCCAACCCTGCTCCCTCACACATCAACCCCCCCCCCCCCCCCCCCTCTCTGTGCGTCGGTTGAGGTAGGCGGGGTTTGGTAGCGGGGGGGGGGTGTATAATGTATCCCGGAAGAGTTAGGGCTGCATGGGATTCTGGGTATGTGTCCTGTTGTGTTTATGTTGTGTTACGGTGCAGATGTTCTCCCGAAATGTGTTTGTCATTCTTGTTTGGTGTGGGTTCACAGTGTGGCGCATTATTCGTAAGAGTGTTAGTTTTTTTTATACCGCCACCGTCAGTGTAACCTGTGTGGTTATTGACCAAGTATGCCTTGCTGTCAACTACGTGAGTAAGCGGAAGCCCCATACAACGTGTGGCTGATCAGGGACGCTGGTTGTAGTGGGTGCTATATGCTGTACCATCACGGCACGCATGGCGCTGACAAGTCCCATTCATTTTAAACCCGCGTGCCGCACCAGCTTTCAAATGCCATATAAAGGTGTAGGCAGCGTGTCTGAGACCCCTGGATTATACATAGCACAAAGCAAATATAAAACTTTGTATGCAGTGTTATTTCATTTAAAATTTCCAAAACTTTTTGCGGCTCCCATTGTTTTCTATAATTAGTGAAACTGGTCAAAATGGCTCTTTGACTGGTAAAGGTTGCCGACCCCTGTACTATGGTATATTCATTATTCATTGATTTATTCACTGTTCTGGTTACAGAGAACAAGGAAATGGGATAAAATTGCTATGACATGAAAAAGGGGTAGGATTAAATAAGCTTTGCTTCTTCCTACTCCTTTTCAAGCGTGCTGTAATGAAACAACTGGTTGGAAAGAAACTGAACTCGACTGAACTGCGAGGGCAGCCGTAACTGCCATGTGGCCCTCATTGAAAACACACGTCTGACACCCTGCAGCCTATTAGCTTTTTAGTGTCTGGATTCAAAAATTGCTAGTAAAAACAATCGTAAATATTCAATTTTGAAGTGTCGAAAATATTCGAGGAAGTTCAAGCGACATACAAGTATTGTAAGTTTGAAATACGACAAAGTTTTGCGCTCCGTCTCGACCTTGGAGCCCTCCACCTTCACACGTGGCGCTCATGTGACCGTTGGGATGTTTTTACAAGACTCACATGTTTTTACTGAGTCATCACTGGAGCATTCCTGCCCGATTCCCTGATGCCATCCTTTTCTTCACGAGGGCAGGGACATGGATCCTTCATCCGCCTCCTCCGTTTGTTCCTAACTGACAACACAGGAAGGCTGGGAGCAGCCGAGTGGTGACTCCACTCCCTTGTTTTGGGGCTTTTTTTCCCCACAAACAACCATGGGGAATCCCTTTTAAGTGGCGTTCCTTCGGGAAGCAGGTGGACGCTCGTGACGGCGGAGAACGATCAAAGGTGGCTTGGGTGGGAGGGCGGGGGAGACCACTACGCTGCCGGCTGTCTTTGCACCTGTTGTCAGCTCGCCGTGTGGCTTCTTAACCTTTCCACCGGCGGCTGAGAGAGACTCGTCTTGATGATCTCTCCCATGATGTTCCTTCTTCACTGCTGCTAGCTCAGCACACCTAATGATGAAAAGGTAGTTCTTCCTTAAAGTCCTTTGTGGTACCTTCACAGCTGTACCATGGACCTCCACCACACTAACCGTTCCCACAGCTCATTTGGAGAGGTTATGTCTCATTTAGTAAATCTGTATTAAACAGAATTTTAAGTAGCCAAATCGACCCTGGTTCTATATCAAATGGGCTGTGTGATAAGCAGATCCAAGTGCTAAACAATACAAACATAATAAAACAATCCCTTACTGTACAATGTCTGCTCTCACTGGGATGCCAACTGATGGGATGTTTATATCTTCCCATTTGGATGAAAAATTAATCATAATCCACACGCAAATAAAAAAAAACCCCAAAAGAAACGAGTGACTTTTTGCGTCTTTGGAGAGGTTATGTCTCATTTAGTAACTCTGGTCTAATCAGAATTTTAAGCAGCCAAATCGACCCTGGTTCTATATCAACTGGGCTGTGTGATAGGCAGATCCAAGTGCTAAACAATACAAACACAATAAAACAATCCCTTACTGTACAATGTCTGCTCTCACTGGGATGCCGGCTGATGGGATGTTTATATATTCCGGTTTAGATGAAGAATTAATCATAATCCACACGCAAGTCAAGAAAAACAAAAACAAACAAGTGTCTTTTCGCGTCTTTGGAGAGGTTATGTCTCATTTATTAAATCTGTATTAATCAGAATTTTAAGTAGCCAAATCGACTCTGGTTCTATATCAACTGAGCTGTGTGATAAGCAGATCCAAGTGCTAAACAATACAAACATAATAAAACAATCCCCTACTGTACAATGTCTGCTCTCACTGGGATGCAGACTGATGGGATGTCTATATCTTCCCGTTTAGATGAAGAATTAATCATAATCCAGACGCAAGTAAAAAAAAAAACAACGAAAAAACCGAGTGACTTTTTGCGTCTTTGGAGAGGTTACGTCTCATTTATTAAATCTGTATTAATCAGAATTTTAAGTAGCCAAATCGACCCTGGTTCTATATCAAATGAGCTGTGTGATAGGCAGATCAAAGTGCTAAACAGTAGAAACACAATAAAACAATCACTTACTGTACAATGTCTGCTCTCACTGGGATGCCGACTGATGGGATGTTTATATATTCCCGTTTGGATGAATAACTAATCATAATCCAGACGCAAGTAAAAGAACAACAAAAAAACCAAGTGACTTTTTACGTCTTTGGAGAGGTTACGTCTCATTTATTAAATATGTATTAATCAGAATTTTAAGTAGCCAAATCGACCCTGGTTCTATATCAACTGAGCTGTGTGATAGGCAGATCAAAGTGCTAAACAATAGAAACATAATAAAACAATCCCTTACTGTACAATGTCTGCTCTCACTGGGATGCCGACTGATGGGATGTTTATATCTTCCCATTTGGATGAAAAATTAATCATAATCCACACGCAAGTAAAAAAAAAAAAAACGATTTAAATTTTGCGTCTTTGGAGAGGTTATGTCTCATTTATTAAATATGTATTAATCAGACTTTTGAGTAGCCAAATTGACCCTGGTTTTATATCAACTGAGCTGTGTGATAAGCAGATCCAAGTGCTATACAATACAAACATAATTAAACAATCCCTTACTGTACAATGTCTGCTCTCACTGGGATGCCGACTGATGAGATGTTTATATCTTCCCGTTTGAATGAAAAATGAATCATAATGCACACGCAAGTTAAGAAAAACAAAAACCAACAAGTGTCTTTTCGCGTCTTTGGAGAGGTTATGTCTCATTTATTAAATCTGTATTAATCAGAATTTAAAGGAGCCAAATCAACTTAAGTTCTATATCAACTGAGCTGTGTGATAGGCAGATCCAAGTGCTAAACAATACAAACATAATAAAACAATCCCTTACTGTACAATGTCTGCTCTCACTGGGATGCCGACTGATGGGGTGTTTATATCTTCCTGTTTGGATGACAAATGTATCATAATCCACACGCAAGTTAAGAAAAACAAAAACAAACAAGTGTCTTTTCGCGTCTTTGGAGAGGTTATGTCTCATTTATTAAATCTGTATTAATCAGAATTTTAAGGAGCCAAATCGACCCTGGTTCTATATCAACTGGGCTGTGTGATAGGCAGATCCAAGTGCTAAACAATACAAACACAATAAAACAATCCCTTACTGTACAATGTCTGCTCTCACTGGGATGCCGACTGATGGGGTGTTTATATCTTCCTGTTTGGATGACAAATGTATCATAATCCACACGCAAGTTAAGAAAAACAAAAACAAACAAGTGTCTTTTCGCGTCTTTGGAGAGGTTATGTCTCATTTATTAAATCTGTATTAATCAGAATTTTAAGGAGCCAAATCGACCCTGGTTCTATATCAACTGGGCTGTGTGATAAGCAGATCCAAGTGCTAAACAATACAAACATAATAAAACAATCCCTTACTGTACAATGTCTGCTCTCACTGGGATGCCGACTGATGGGATGTTTATATCTTCCCGTTTGGATGAAAAATTAAACATAATCCACAAGTAAAAAAACAAAACCAAACGAGTGACTTTTCGCGTCTTTGGAGAGCCTATGTCTCATTTATTAAATCTGTATTAATCAGAATTTTAAGTAGCCAAATCGACCCTGGTTCTATATCAACCGAGCTGTGTGATAAGCAGATCCAAGTGCTAAACAATACAAACATAATAAAACAATCCCTTACTGTACAATGTCTGCTCTCACTGGGATGCTGACTGATGGGATGTTTATATCTCCCCGTTTGGATGAAAAATTAATCATAATCCACACGCAAGTTAAGAAAAACAAAAACCAACAAGTGACTTTCCGCGTCTTTTGGAGAGGTTATGTCTCATTTATTAAATCTGTATTAATCAGAATTTTAAGTAGCCAAATCGACCCTGGTTCTATATCAACTGGGCTGTGTGATAAGCAGATCCAAGTGCTAAACAATACAAACATAATAAAACAATCCCCTACTGTACAATGTCTGCTCTCACTGGGATGCAGACTGATGGGATGTTTATATCTTCCCGTTTGGATGAAGAATTAATCATAATCCAGACGCAAGTAAAAAAAAAAAAAAAACAACGAAAAAACCGAGTGACTTTTTACATCTTTGGAGAGGTTATGTCTCATTTCGTAACTCTGGTCCAATCAGAATTTTAAGGAGCCAAATCGACCCTGGTTCTATATCAACCGAGCTGTGTGATAAGCAGATCCAAGTGCTAAACAATACAAACACAATAAAACAATCCCTTACTGTACAATGTCTGCAGTGTTTCCCACAGGACAGGCATCTATTTGTGGTGGTGTGGTTGGCGGGGGGGGGGGGGTTGTCAGCGGCGATGACCAAGAAGAACGCGGAGTTGGAATATAATTACAGCATTTTATGTACATATTTATATACAGATTTGAACAATGCTTTGGAGCATTCACACATATGGTTTTCCATCCACCATCCATTTTCTACCGCTTATTCCCTTTGGGGTCGCGGGGGGCGCTGGAGCCTATCTCAGCTACAATCGGTTTTCTACACCAAAATGAATCTATTTATTATTCAACTTCTTCTTCTCCAGATTTTGGCGCGCTCTACCTTCCACATTTTTCACCCTGTTCCAACTTCAAACCATTCAGCCTATTCGAGAATCGCGGGTTCTCCTTGACAAATTCCAAAAAATTCCCAGATTTCCCAGAATTCCATTCCATTTTTCCCATTCAAAACGAATTGGTCATTCACCGTTTCCACATTTTTCAACCTATTCAAACCATTCCACCTTCAACACATTCCACCATTCTGGAAATTCTGGCGACTACTCCTCCCACATTTTTCAACCCACTTCAACCGCCAAAACATTCCTCTTAATCAGGACAAAAAAGGAAGTTGTTTTTTCCAGGAATTCCGTAATTCTATTTCTCATTTCAACATGTTACTACTTCAACATTTCATGACCGATTTGAGAAATTCCAACACCAACTATTTCAACTCATTCAGGCCGTTCAAGTTTTTTACCATTTTTAAAAAGTTCCCGCTTTTTCCCGAAATTCCCAAATTATTTGTCCCATTGAAATCAATGGGACATTTTTCAAAGTTCCCCAATTCCCACATTTTTCATCTGATTCAAACTGTTCCAGCTTCAAAATGTTCAGCCTGTTTGGTAATTGTCTGCTCTACTTCAACAGTTCTAAAAAAAAATTCCAGGATTTCAGTTCAACTTCAGCATTGCAGCATTCACACGCAATTCCTTCAGGAATTGCCTCATCTCGTCCAGAATTAACTTTCACCAACTCCGAGGCGATGCAGCAGCTCACTGGCTCGATATGTCAATATAGCAACATTAGCCAGTTAGCTCTCTGTGATGGCTAAGAATAGTTCCTCAGCATTAGCGCTCATGATAAAAATATTGCTAATACTTGGTTAATATTCAGGTCACAACTTGTAATTGGAGTATTTTTGGATGTTTTTTGGGCGGAATTGTTTATTCCCATTAGAGCTGGGCGATACGGACCAAAACTGATACCATCGTATTTTTAGTCCGAATACGGTATATATGGGTATCTTCTTAAAAAGAAAATGTGCAAAGTGCTCAAGATTGCCTGAGTGTTTTACGGCTAGATAACCGGTGTTGAGAGCACTCCGGTTATTTGTGTTGTCAGTAGTAACGCAGTGTGTTCTTTTTCTTATAAAATAATTAGTTAGCCGTTACTACGTCAAAGCAGGTATTGTCCATTTTGTTAATTAACGCTAGGTTTATATCCTCACGCTTGTGCGCGGGGATATATGGAGCTTTGGCGTTTCCGGGTGTTGTTGATAAATGGCTTTCGCTTTGCATAGTAGAGTTTTAACTTGCACTTCCAGATGTAGGGACCAACTGTAGTTACTGACAGTGGTTTTCTGAAGTGTTCCTGAGTCCATGTGGTGATATCCTTTACACACTGCGGTTTAAAACTACTTTTCAGTCACCCAGCCGCTACACTACAGTACCTTAGTCCGCATAGGCTATGAAGAAAGGCACTTTCAAGCCTAGGTGTCGCTAAACATTTGACACACCTAGCAGAAGAGAGGAGCTATCGCTATCTGCTATGCTAAGTCGCTAACAGAAGCTGAGATTAGTGATAAAGTCGCTACAAGGAGAGATGTAGGTTCTCAAGCAAACTCTTGACTCGGGATTCGAGAAGTCGACACAGCGGCACCATATTTAAAAAGAAAAGTTTGTTGTTTTGTGTCGGAGAGGCTTACAGAAACATGCAAGGGGCGGAGTTGAACCAAAGAGGATGCCCTGAAAAAGAAACCGCCGTAACAAAAGGCACATCAAAAGGTACCGGTATGGCGGTATTATCTCAAAAATATACCGCTTTCTAAAATATACCGGTATCAACTTGAAAACCGGTTTTCTGTCCAACATATACAAGTTATAAGGCATAACAAAAAGAAAAATGTGTGTTATGTAAGACAATGAGGATTGTGAATGAATTCCAAAAAAGTGCATTCTCTTTTAAAAAGAGGGCCAAAAAAGTATGGACGCAAAATCTAAATAGTCAAGTCTGATCGTTTACCCGTAGATCCGCTATTGCCAAAGACTCAGGGGGTCTGATCTGAGGACCTCACTAAATTATCCAATCAATCTCTGCTTTTTTTGTTTGTTTCTCCGACTATTTTAGCATTTTTAAGGTGAAACAAGTTACAAAAGAGATCTGTTTTATTGTGGGGATCCCCAATACTGTAGCTGTGCTTTTGCTAACATAAAACTGTGTGTGTGTGTGTGTGTGTGTGTGTGTGTGTGTGTGTGTGTGTGTGTGTGTGTGTGTGTGTGTGTGTGTGTGTGTGTGTGTGTGTGTGTGTGTGTGTGTGTGTGTGTGTGTGTGTGTGTGTGTGTGTGTGTGTGTGTGTGTGTGTGTGTGTGTGTGTGTGCATATTATAATAATATTATGGATATATAATCAATATAATTGGATAGTAAGAATATGTAAAAGTTTGACTCCTACCTTGTTTACTTCTGTGACGACCTTAAAGTTAAAATATCAAGCAGCTAAAATGTGCCAAACATGGATAATTGTGAAGAGTGTTTTACATTTATCCCATCATGCACTCTAACAGATTTAAATGGGTGTAATTTTTTATGGTGTTTGAATTTTTTTCATAATATCTACAATGTTCAGTGAGTAGGTTATGTGTTAAACTTTGTTAGTTGCATTTTTTTGACTAGGGAAGGTTGTTTAGATTGTGTCATATAAGTAAATGCTGTGGAATTGTTTAAAGTACTTTCAAGGGTGGTCGATCTGATTTACTCACATTATCCAGAAGTTGGCAGCGAGTATGTAGCATTCAAAGACCGCCTGGTATTGAAGACTCATTTGAAAGCACTCCGTGGTGTGATGCTATGTTGAAGTCATGACGTCTCGTGGGCTAAATTAAAGACGCCAGCGGGGCATATTTTGGGCCGCACCTGGTCTACTGATAAATCTGTCACAACTAACAAAAGCAGCTAAATACAGTAAACACCTGACTTTAGTTTCAATTGGCAACTGTGAGCCCTTCCAGATTTGTTAAAGGGGAACATTATCACCAGACCTATGTAAGCGTCAATATATACCTTGATGTTGCAGAAAAAAGACCTTTTTTTTTTTAACCGATTTCCGAACTCTAAATGGGTGAATTTTGGCGAATTAAACGCCTTTCTATTATTTGCTCTCGGAGCGATGACGTCACAACGTGGCGTCACATCGGGAAGCAATCCGCCATTTTCTCAAACACCGAGTCAAATCAGCTCTGTTATTTTCCGTTTTTTCGACTGTTTTCCGTACCTTGGAGACATCATGCCTCGTCGGTGTGTTGTCGGAGGGTGTAACAACACGAACCAAGTTGCACCAGTGGCCCAAAGATGCGAAAGTGGCAAGAAATTGGACGTTTGTTCCGCACACTTTACCGACGAAAGCTATGCTACGACAGAGATGGCAAGAATGTGTGGATATCCTGCGACACTCAAAGCAGATGCATTTCCAACATAAAGTCAAGGAAATCTGCCACCAGACCCCCATTGAATCTGCCGGAGTATGTGAGCAATTCAGGGACAAAGGACCTCGGTAGCATGGCAAGCAATGGCGGCAGTTTGTTCCCGCAGACGAGCGAGCTATCGACCCTAGCTTCCCTGGCCTGCTGACATCAACTCCAAAACTGGACAGATCAGCTTTCAGGAAAAGAGCGCGGATGAGGGTATGTCTACAGAATATATTAATTGATGAAAATTGGGCTGTCTGCACTCTCAAAGTGCATGTTGTTGCCAAATGTATTTCATATGCTGTAAACCTAGTTCATAGTTGTTAGTTTCCTTTAATGCCAAACAAACACATACCAATCGTTGGTTAGAAGGCGATCGCTGAATTCGTCCTCGCTTTCTCCCGTGTCGCTGGCTGTCGTGTCGTTTTCGTCGGTTTCGCTTGCATACGGTTCAAACCGATATGGCTCAATAGCTTCAGTTTCTTCTTCAATTTCGTTTTCGCTACCTGCCTCCACACTACAACCATCCGTTTCAATACATTCGTAATCTGTTGAATCGCTTAAGCCGCTGAAATCCGAGTCTGAATCCGAGCTAATGTCACTATAGCTTGCTGTTCTTTCCGCCATGTTTGTTTGTGTTGGCTTCACTATGTGACGTCACAGGAAAATGGACGGGTGTTTATAACGATGGTTAAAATCAGGCACTTTGAAGCTTTTTTTAGGGATATTGTGTGATGGGTAAAATTTTGAAAAAAACTTCGAAAAATATAATAAACCACTGGGAACTAATTTTTAACGGTTTTAACCATTCTGAAATTGTGATAATGTTCCCCTTTAACAGAATGTTCATCAGGCAGGTGAGTTTTGCCTTCTAATGTCTCTTCTAATAGCTCATGAACCAACATACGTAAAGTCACTCACATGTTGATGGGATCGCGAATACTGCATGAGGATTACAGTCTAACATGTACTCAGTTTTTGGTGCACTTTCTGATGGTTAAGAAACTGCTGATCTAGTCAGCAGGATCTGTGCCTGTGGGGATTAAGGATTCAATCAGGGTGGTCGGTTTCCTCTGCAAAATCAAGACCATTGAGTGGTATCAAAAGAATTTCTGGAACGTCTGAGCACAAAGACTGCGAGAAAGAAAACATGGCGACGATCAAAGGCAGATGGTCGTCGGTCACATGATGAGAAGACAACAGCAATGTTGTGGTTTCTCTAGACGCTTTGGTTCGAGTGGAACTCAGGCGCAAGGGGAGGAGTTAGGGCCATCATAAACATTGCACTAAGGTGTCAAAGAGAGTAGGGGGGGGGGGAAAACACAAATCCAAAGATCCAAAGGATGGAACACAGTCCAAATAAAAAGCAATGTTTCCGTAGAGACCAAACAGACACGAGTTTTTGTACCCAAAGTGGATTGTTTGAACTACAAAAGATTTACAGCTTGTGAGATTTCCAGCCAACAACTTCATGAATCTGTTGCCCGGGCGACTCCGAGATAAAGTCACTACTCTGCTGATAACTGTAATGACTTCAAGCTGTCTGCTTGTATTTTATCAGCTTATGGGAGGAGCACCACGTTCTCTCTTTCACTTTGTCCAGCTTTTGTCTTCTCAGCTTTGTCTTTTTTGTCTCTCTTCAGTCACTGGGCCTTTACTTTAGATGTTTCTATCATTGAAACCACATTGTTTTTAATTCAACCTGCAGCCTGGCACTTCCCTCTCGATGTAACCATGTTAGAGGTGCCTGTTCAGGCTATAAATCCTCATTTGTATCCCCTAAAGATGACGTTTACAATCACAGCAGAAACCCGTAAAGTGAACATTTAACCACGAACTCTGGAGTGCAGTTTGACGAAGCGCACGTAATCAGATTTGTCTGGGCGTGCTACCAATTTCCCCTCGGGGAATGAATAAAGTCTTATCGCCCTACCTCAACTCAAACTTGTTCGTGACACAGGGTGAGGTTTGTCCATTGCACTTACTGTGGTTAAACACTGGCATGTGATTAGCGCGTGAGTGGAACATCTGTGCTCTGACAATATTTCACTGCTGTGCACCCACCAACCCCGTTATTAGAAAAGCAAAACCAGTCCCGGAGGGAAAATGGAGCCCGGGGACTAAGTTGACCGAGGACATCCGAGTGACTGACGGACCCTCTGGACTGAGCTGTCATTTTGAGGCAGCCCCGGGGTCCCTCGGCTCCACTAGCGCCGTGGTCGCCGTCGTGTTTGTCTACTTCCTGGTGGGACATAAATCATTCAAGCGGCGGAGCTCTTGGGAAGAAAAGCCCTGCAGTCAAAGAAAGGAACCTTGACGACTTGCAACAACTCGTCTCTGAAATGCAGAGATGAGAGGGTAATGCACGAGCACAGTGTGCCGGTACATTAGATCTTCATCAAAGGAAGACAAATAATAGACAGAAGAACCAGAAAAATCATCAAAACAGGATTTTTATGATTATTACAGGATTGTTGTATCGCAAAACAGATGTTTAGTCGCTGTTAATTCAGTTAATGGGCGGTCTAACATCCCCGTACTGATCGGTCAGAATACAACTTAGTATGTAAACATCATTACTGCTATAACTTGATTCGACACGGATCAAAAAACAAACGTTATCTGCACTTCCGTGTTAAAAACATGCGTTAAATAATCTTAGTTCATTTAAAAACACAGTTTTTCGATTAGTCAGAGCTCGGGTTCTTCTGCAACAACATTGATTCAACAAAGATCATAGGTAAATATTATAGCGAGACTCCTACCTACGTTCTTCGTTTAGTCAGAGGCCGGGTAGTTCTGCAACATTTATTCAGCAAAGGTTATGGTGAAAATTACCACTTTGGTCTCAATCACAATCAGGGATTGTGATTCAGTGATTTCTGTCAAAAAGTGGGGATTTTTTGTACATTTCAAAAAATCAGGATTTTTTGTAAGTGTCAAAAAGTCTGGACTTTTTCTGTCAAAAAGTCGTGATTTTTTCCTGTAAAAAAGTCAGGATTTTTGCTGTCAAAAAGTCGGGATTTTTTCTTAGTGTCAAAATGTCGGGATTTTTTGTAAGTGTCAAAAAGTCAGTTTTTTTTCTAAGTGTCAAAAAATCTGGATTTTTCTGTCAAAAAGTCTGGATTTTTTGTAAGTGTCAAAAAGTCGGAATTTTTTCGAAGTGTCAAAAAGTCGGAATTTTTTCGAAGTGTCAAATAGTCAGGATTTTTTGTAAGTGTCAAAAAGTCGAGATTTTTCTGTCCAAAAGTTGCGATTTTTCTGTCAAAAAATCTGGATGTTTTTCTGTCAAAGTCAGGATTTTTTCTGTCAAAGTCGGGATTTTTTCTAAGTGTCAAAAAATCAGAATTTTTTCTAAGTGTCAAATAGTCAGGATTTTTTGTAAGTGTCAAAAAGTCAGGATTTTCTGTCAAAAAGTCAGGATTTTTTCTAAGTGTCAAAGTCAGGATTTTTTCTGTCAAAAAGTCAGGATTTTTCTGTCAAAAAGTCGGGATTTTTTTCCGTCAAAAAGTCGGGATTTTTCTGTCAAAAAGTCGGGATTTTTTTGTAAGTGTCAAAAAGTTGGGATTTTTCTGTCAAAAAGGCGGGATTTTTTCTGTCAAAAGGGCGGGATTTTTTCTGTTAAAAAGGCAGGATTTTCCTGTGAAAGTCAGCATTTTTTCTGTCAAAAAGTCAGGATTTTTTCTTATTGTCAAAATGTTGGGATTTCTTCTAAGTGTCAAAAAATCTGTTTTTTTTGTAAGTGTCAAAAAGTCTGGATTTTTTCTGTGTCAAAAAGTCTGCATTTTTTCTAAAAGTCAAAAAGTCTGGATTTTTTTCTTAGTGCCAAAAATTCTGGATTTTTTTCTAAGTGTCAAAAAGTCTGGATTTTTCTGTCAAAAAGTCTAGAATTTTTCTAAATACCAAAAAATCCAGATTTTTTGTAAATGTCAAAAAATCTTGATTTTTTCTAAATGTCAAAAAATCTGGATGTTTTTTCTAAGCGTCAAAAAGTCTGGATTTTTATCAAAAAATCTGGATTTTTTTCTAATTGGCAAAAAGTCTGGATGTTTTCTAAATGTCAAAAAGTCTGGATTTTTTCCAAGTGTCAAAAAATCAAGATTTTTTTCTGTTAAGTCAGAATTTTTTGTAAATGTCAAAAAGTCAGGTTTTTTTCTTAGTGTCAACAATTCTGGATTTTTTTCTAAGTGTCAAAAAGTTTGGATTTTCTGTAAAAAAAAGTCTAGATTTTGCTGTCAAAAAGTCTGGATTTTTTTCTTAATACCAAAAAAATCCGGATTTTTTGTAAATGTCAAAAAATCTGGATTTTTTCTAAATGTCAAAACATCTGGATTTTTTTCTAAGCGTTTAAACATCTGGATTTTTTTTCTAAGCGTCAAAAAGTCTGGATTTTTTCTAATAGTCAAATAGTCTGGATTTTTTCTAAATGTCAAAAAATCCAGATTTTTTCTAAATGTCAAAAAATCTTGATTTTTTCTAAATGTCAAAACATCTGGATTTTTTTCTAAGCGTCAAAACATCTGGATTTTTTTTCTAAGCGTCAAAAAGTCTGGATTTTTTCTAATAGTGAAATAGTCTGGATTTTTTCTAAATACCAAAAAATCCAGATTTCTTGTAAATGTCAAAAAATCTTTTTGACGCTTAGAAAAAAATCCAGATGTTTTGACAACAGAAAAATCTAGACTTTTTTTTACAGAAAATCCAAACTTTTTGACACTTAGACATTTTTTGTAAATGTCAAAAAATCTTGATTTTTTTCTAAATGTCAAAAAATCTGGATGTTTTTTCTAAGCGTCAAAAAGTCTGGATTTTTATCAAAAAATCTGGATTTTTTTCTAATTGCAAAAAGTCTGGATGTTTTCTAAATGTCAAAAAGTCTGGATTTTTTCCAAGTGTCAAAAAATCGAGATTTTTTCTGTCAAAAAGTCGGAATTTTTTGTAAATGTCAAAAAGTCAGGTTTTTTTCTTAGTGTCAACAATTCTGGATTTTTTTCTAAGTGTCAAAAAGTTGGGATTTTCTGTAAAAAAAAGTCTAGATTTTTCTGTTGTCAAAACATCTGGATTTTTTTCTAAGCGTCAAAACATCTGGATTTTTTTTCTAAGCGTCAAAAAGTCTGGATTTTTTCTAATAGTCAAATAGTCTGGATTTTTTCTAAATGTCAAAAAGTCTGGATTTTTTTCAAAGTGTCAAAGTCTGGATTTATTCCAAGTGTCAAAAAATCGGGATTTTTTTCTGTCAAATCGGGATTTTTTGTAAATGTCAAAAAGTCAGGTTTTTTTCGTAGTGTCAAAAAGTCTGGATTTTTTTTTAGTGTCAAAAAGTATTTTTTTTCGAAGTGTCAAAAAGTCGGGTTTTTTGTTCAGTGTCAAAAAGTCTGGATTTTTTTCTTAGTGTCAAAAATTTTTTTTTTTTCCCAAGTGTCTGATACTGATATTATATTATTATATTATATTTTTATATAATATATACAATATATAACAAATCCCAATTACCATGTACAATATTACGGTATATGTAACAGCTGCAGCAAAAAAAACAAAAAAAACAAGTATTTATCATAAAGTGTTACCTTTGGGAAGTAGTTTATCTTAAAGATGGTTAGCAATAACTTTTTCAATTTAATCTGTGGCTATTGACAAAAAAGTGTAGAAAAGTGCGGCCTATTAAGATTCTTTTAACAGTCGATATTACATTAATGCTGAACATCCGCCTTACCCTGGCAAGCATACACTTTTGGAAAACCACAACCTGCTCAGCGTCAAAGTAACAAGTAGAAGCCAAGAGGCCTCCTTGAGGACCTCGTCCACCTGGATCCTGCCTTGTTCCTCACATCGATTCTCGCGGGCTTCTCTCGTTGCTGCTGTTTGATATTCACGATGGAATATTACAGCAAGATAAATCGTTTCATCTTAGTTTTTATTGAGCGCTGTCACGGCGAGACACCTCCCACCTCGCTCGCCCCCCCGTGAGCCGCATGATGGATTAGAAATCGGCCTAGAAGGGAATTTTTTTTTTTTTTTTGCACGAACAGAATGGAACTGGGCTCGCCGGCGTCCAGGCGAGCCGACAGATGAGGATTTATAAGCGAGATGACTTTGCCTCGCCTGACGTTGCACTTCCAGGTGCATGTTATAACGCTGTTCTTGCACTTTTCGTCGGAGTGCCTGACCAACGTGGCAAGTGCGTTTATTGATGACGCACGCATGCTTCGCGTTACTTCACTCTTCTCTGGACAGGGACTGAGAAATATGACGCGGTCCGCAAAGAAGGGATTGAAGCGGATTAACAGACCGATAGCAAGACGGTGATTGGCCGATTGGAAAAGACAAAAGCAAGGAGCTGATTGGTTAATTAGGAAAGGAGAGACTTGCTTGGTTTGTATTGGGAAGATAATTAAACATTTCTTTTAATAATAATAATACAAATTAAAGCTGCAAGCAGCGATGGACAGGACCGACTTTGACGGCACATAAAATCCAAACCGGAGCAGTAAATAAAACTCTCTGGTTAACTTTTAATCAGAAGGGTTCAATCTCTCTCCTGTGCTATTTTGAAGCTGACACGTCAAACGCGCTCAGAGGAGATAATGTTTGAAAAAAGGTGACCAGTTTTTACAAAACTTTTGTTTTGAAGGGGGAATTGCAAACTTCCTGTTGATTTTTGCTGAGGGTTGTCAATATATGAAATGTAGGTCTAAGTGAGACCTTCATAGAAGTTTTTGTTTCATGTCTCTAAGACATTCCTACTGGAAGTTACAGGCAGTTTTGTCTGTTTTCTTCCTAGGAGCAGTTGTGTCTGTTTTCTTCCTTGGGGGCGCTAGAGCGCAATTTTGAGTTTTGGGATTGTTTTTTTTTATTAGATCGCAATTTTTGCCAGTCCTGATGTGTATGTCCAGTTTGGTGAGTTTTGAAGCATGTTAAAGGGGTCAAATTACAGCTCAAAGAGGCAAAAGTGACTGTTTTTGCAAAACGTTTGTTTTGAAGGAGGAATTGCCAACGTCCTGTTGATTTTTGCTGAAGGATGTCAATGTATGAAATCTAGGTCTACATAGAGGTTTTTGTTTCATGTCTCTACGACATTCCTACCGGAAGTTACAAGCAGTTTTGTCTGTGTTTTTCCTAGGGGGCGCTAGAGCGCAATTTTGAGTTTTGTGGTTTGGTTTTTTATTAAATGGCAATTTTCGCCAGTCGTGATGTATGTGTCAAATATGGTGAGTGTTGAAGCATGTTAAGGGGGTCAAATTACAGCTCAAAGAGGGGCCGGAATAATAATAATAGTAAAACGCACGAAATACAATAGGGTCCTCTGTCCCAAAGGGACATTCAGTCCCTAATAACTAGATGAGGCTCCAATGCTGGAGTTGAACTGAAATGCTGACAGAATGTAGTATGAATGTAAGAATTGTTTGAATGTTGAAGAGTTTGAATTTCCAGGAAAACTGGAATTTCGTGTGGAACTTGGGAAAGTGTTAGTTTGAATGTCCAGGATGAGTTGAATGTGTTGAAGGTGGAATGCTTTGAGTAGGATGAATAATGTGGGGATTGTGGAACTTTGAAGAATGTCACATTGATTTCAATGGGAATTTCCCAAAAAATTGGGAAATTTGGGAAAAGCTGGAATTTTTTTAGAAATAGTAAAAAAAACAAAAAAAACTTGAATGGTCTGAATGAGTTGGTGTTGACATTTTCTTTTTTTAAATCGGTCGAAAAATGTTGACGTAGTAACATGTTGAATTGAGGGATGGTATTACGGAATTTCGGGAAAATCGATAATTTTTCCAGTTCAAAAAACAACTTTGTTTTTGGTTCTAATTAAGAGGAATGTTTTGACATTGGAACGGTTGAAATGCGTAGAAAAATGTTGAAAAAGTAGTCGCCGGAAAATAGGGTGAAAATAAGTCTTTGGAAAACTAGGAATTGTGGAAAATCCTGGAATTTTTTAGAACTTAAAAAAATGGTAGTTTGAATTTCCAGCATGAGTGGAATGTGTTGAAGGTGGAATGGTATGAATAGGTTGAAAATTGTGGGAATTGTGGAACTTCGAAGAATGTCCCAATTTTTTGAATGGGAATTTCCTAAAAATTGGGGAATTTCAAACCTCGGATTCAGGAGTAACAGTGTGGTTTTCGTCCTGGTCGTGGAACTGTGGACCAGCTCTATACTCTCGGCAGGGTCCTTGAGGGTGCATGGGAGTTTGCCCAACCAGTCTACATGTGCTTTGTGGACTTGGAGAAGGCATTCGATCGTGTCCCTCGGGAAGTCCAGTGGGGAGTGCTCAGAGAGTATGGGGTATCGGACTGTCTGATTGTGGTCCGCTCCCTGTATGATCAGTGTCAGAGCTTGGTCCGCATTGCAAGCAGTAAGTCGGACACGTTTCCAGTGAGGGTTGGACTCCGCCAAGGCTGCCCTTTGTCACCGATTCTGTTCATAACTTTTATGGACAGAATTCTAGGCGCAGTCAGGGCGTTGAGGGGATTCGGTTTGGTGGCTGCAGGATTAGGTCTCTGCTTTTTGCAGATGATGTGGTCCTGATGGCGTCATCTGGCCAGGATCTTCAGCTCTCACTGGATCGGTTCGCAGCTGTGTGTGAAGCGACTGGGATGAGAACCAGCACCTCCAAGTCAGAGTCCATGGTTCTCGCCCAGAAAAGGGTGGAGTGGCATTTCCGGGTTGGGGAGGAGATCTTGCCCCAAGTGGAGGAGTTCAAGTACCTCGGAGTCTTGTTCACGAGTGAGGGAAGAGTGGATCGTGAGATCGACAGGCGGATCGGTGCGGCGTCTTCAGTAATGCGGACTCTGTATCGATCCGTTGTGGTGAAGAAGGAGCTGAGCCGTAAGGCAAAGCTCTCAATTTACCGGTCGATCTACGTTCCCATCCTCACCTATGGTCATAAGCTTTGGGTTATGACCGAAAGGACAAGATCACGGGTACAAGCGGCCCAAATGAGTTTCCTCCGCCGGGTGGCGGGTCTCTCCCTTAGAGATAGGGTGAGAAGCTTTGCCATCCGGCAGGAACTCAAAGTAAAGCCGCTGCTCCTCCACATCGAGAGGAGCCAGATGAGGTGGTTCGGGCATCTGGTCAGGATGCCACCCGAACGCCTCCCTAGGGAGGTGTTTAGGGCACGTCCGACCGGTAGGAGGCCACGGGGAAGACCCAGGACACGTTGGGAAGACTATGTCTCCCGGCTGGCCTGGGAACGCCTCGGGATCCCCCGGGAAGAGCTGGACGAAGTGGCTGGGGAGAGGGAAGTCTGGGCTTCTTTGCTTAAGCTGCTGCCCCCGCGACCCGACCTCGGATAAGCGGAAGAAGATGGATGGATGGGGGATTTCGGGAACAGCAGGAATTTTTTGGAAAACTGTAAAAAAAAACAAAAAAAAACGTGAATAGTCTGAATTAGTTGAAATGGTTGGTGTTGAATTTTTTCAAATCAGTCGAGAAATGTTGAAGTAGTAACATGTTGAATTGAGAGATGGTATTACAGAATTCCTGGAATTTTGGGAAAACCAGGAATTTTTCCAGTTCAAAAAACAACTTCGTTTTTGGTTACGAATTAGGAGGAATGTTTTGACGGTGGAACGGTTGAAAAATGTTGATCCTTCCGTCTCGGGAGACGATGGGGTAGATCCAAAAAGGGGGGTGGGTCTCACTGCGAGATGGGCCCTGGCACCTGTTTCTTTCGCCAATTGAATGGGCTTAGAACCGGTATCTGCTGGAGTGACCTCTCCAGTGGATCTACACGGCCTGGGCATGGAACTATGGAGGGCAAGCTATTGTCCAGGCAGCAAGCCCCCCCCTCTACGCATGGCTGGTGGATCCAAGGGAGCGACGAGTGTCGATACAACTTGGCACCAGCGACGCCGCTGGAGTTGCCAGAATGACGCTACAACGTCAAACCGCCGTCAGGACTCCGGCTCCTGATTTTCTTTCGGGGTTTACTCCCTTAGCCTTACCCTCGAGTGGGTTGACCACAAGGCAGCGGTGGTTTTGAGATTGGACATTTCCTTCTCCTAGATGGGCTGCCTTACCAGGTTTACGATCTCCATCTGCCCAAATGCGGCAGGTAGCACGGGGGTACATCTTACCCGTGGCGGTATAAGCCCGACCTGACACTGGGAGGAGTATTCGCCAGAAAAAAGGGGTGGAAATAGGGCTTTGGAAAACCAGGAATTCTGGAAAATCCTGGAATTGTTTTGAACTTGGAAAAAGGGTAGTTTGAATTTCCAGGATGGTGGAATGTGTTGAAGGTGGAATGGTATGGATAGGTTGAAAAATGTGGAAATGGTGAAAGATTGAAAAATGGCCAATTCATTTTAAATGGGAAAAATGGCCCGGAAAACCAAGAATGCTGGAAAATCTGGAAATTTTTGGAACCCTGTGATTCCCAAATAGGCTAATAGGTTTGAAGTTGGAACAATTCGAATCGAATAAAAAATGTGTAAAGTAGAGTGCGCCAAAATCTGGAGAAGAAGAAGAACTAGAAGAGGCAATTCCTGGAGGAATTGCGTGTGAATGCTCCAATGCTGAAGTTGAACTGAAATGTTGATAGAATGTAGTATGAATGTAAAAACAGTTTGAATGTTGAAGACTTAATTTCCAGGAAAACTGGAATTTGGTTTGGAACTTGGGAAAGTGTTAGTTTGAATGTCCAGGATGAGTTTGAGTGGGTTGAATAATGTGGGAATTGTGGAACTTTGAAGAATGTCCCATTGATTTCAATGGGAATTTCCAAAACATTTGGGAATGTCGGGAAAAGCGGGATTTTTTTTGGAAATAGTAAAACAAAACTTGAATGGTCTGAATGAGTTGGTGTTGACATTTTTTTTTTTGAAATCGGTCGAAAAATGTTGAAGTAGTAACATGTTGAATTGAGAGATGGTATTACGGAATTTCGGGAAAACCAATTATTTTTCCAGTTCAAAAACCAACTTTGTTTTTGGTCCTAATTAGGAGGAATGTTTTGACATTGGAACGGTTGAAATGCGTTGAAAAATGTTGAAGAAGTAGTTGCCAGAAAATAGGGTGAAAATAAGGCTTTGGAAAACTAGGAATTCTGGAAAATCCTGGAATTTTTTGGAACTTGGAAACATGGTAGTTTGAATTTCCAGGATGAGTTGAATGTGTTGAAGGTGGAATGCTATGAATAGATTGAAGTTTGTGGAACTTCAAAGAATGCCACAATTTTTTAAATGGGAATTTCCTAAAAATTGGGGAATTTCGGGAATTTGGTGGGGAATGTAAACGGGCACATTTGTCAATATCAACAAGTAATGAATAATTATAGTTGCAGAATAATACTCAACTCTCCAAGGCAGAAGCGTATTAGAAAGTATCCAGTAACAAACGTGTCCACATCATTCAACTGTCATTTCACAGTAGCTTCATGAACGTTTGTGGCGACTATGTGTAACCACAAAAAAAAAAAAAAAATTACCACTCCACTTCAACTTAAAGAGATAAGTCAATTGCAGATGGTTAATAATAATTAGGTTAGTGTTTTGTTATACCTACCATTGTTCTCTGTTTGACCAAATTTCACCTAATCAAACCTTTTCTAACATTCCACACTACAAAATAATACAGTATGTAGGATTCCTGCTTGTATCGTATTGGATCAATATCGGTATCGGCCAATTCTCAAGTCTCCACTATTGGTATTGTATCCGACTTGAAAACAATGTATCAGGACATACCTGATTTTATTTTATTTTTTTATTATTGGTATCTCAATGATAAAATATATATATATATATATATATATATATATATATATATATATATATACATTTTTTTTTTTTTTTTCAATTGAAGCATCTCAGGTTTTAAAAGATTTTTCACGTTATGATTTTTTTCTTCTTCTTCATGTAAAACACTTCCTTGTGGTCTTCATAACTTGTTTTGGTCAAAATGTTGCATAGATTATGTTATACAGACTATCTTTAAGCCGCTTTCTGGTTGTCTTTTCAGGATGAGACGCCATTATTTACGTGCCTCCACCTTGACAGCGTCTTCTCCCTGCCAGCCATGTTGTAAAGTTAAAGTACCAATGATTGTCACACACACTCTAGGTGTGGCAAAATTATTCTCTGCATTTGACCCATCACCCTTGATCACCCCCTGGGAGGTGAGGGGAGCAGTGAGCAGCAGCGAAGGCCGCGCCCGGGAATTATTTTTGGTGATTTAACCCCCAATTCCGACCCTTGATGCTTAGTGCCAAGCAGGGAGGTAATGGGCCCCATTTGTATAGTCTTTGGTATGACTCGGCCGGGGTTTGAACTCACAACCTACCGATCTCAGGGCGGACACCCTAGTTTTTAACGCTTCTGACTATACGCCGCTTTGCATCAGAAATGGCAACAGCGGAGGATGCATGTGCACGTACGAGCCAGTCTGCCCCACAACAAGAGGATAGAAAAAAAGGCAACTTTGTCGGACTACAATGGCGGACTCGCGCAGAGCCCTTTGAGTAAACCGCTACCATATATGGACATATCTGCTAAACCTAACTCAGGACAAGTACGTCACTCACTAGTAAAATTCCAAACGGTTCGTTTGGAGCAAGTTTGCAAGATTGTTCTATAAATATCCCCATCATTTGAGTTCACATTTTCGGGACTTGAATACACAAAAACAGATCCAAACAGATAAAAGTGATTTTAAACCTACTTGAATGAAAATGTGTTTTATTCCATGATTTTTCCTCATTTTCACACATTTTCACAATAAGTGTCCGAGAAACATAATGGTACACATTTTTAACAATGAAGAACACTTATTGCACTGCAAAAAAGTCAGTGTTCAAAAACAAGAAGAAAAAAAAATTACAAAAATGAGGGGTATTTTATTTGAGCTAAGCAAAATTATCTGCCAATAGAACAAGAAAATTCGGCTTGTCAAGACTTTCCAAAACAAGTAAAATTAGCTAACCTTAATGAACCCAAAAATACCTTAAAATAAGTATATTCTCACTAATAACAAGTGCACTTTTTTTGGCAGAAAAAAAAATGGAGACCTTTTTGCTCAATATGTTGAAAAATATTCTTAAATTAAGTAAATGCTAGTGCCATTATCTTGACATAATGATATGCGCTCGGCATCATGATTTTTTTTTTATGCTTAAAGAAATTGTTACTTTAAAAAAGTAGTTTTATACTTGTGAGTAGAGATGTCCGATAACAGCTTTTTTGCCAATATTCCGATATTGTCCAACTCTTAATTACCGATTCCGATATCAACCGATACCGATATATGCAGTCGTGGAATTAACACATTATTATGCCTACTTTTGTTGTGATGCCACGCTGGATGCATTAAACAAAGTAACAAGGTTTTCCAAAATAAATCAACTCAAATTATGGGGGAAAAAAATGCCAACATGGCACTGCCATATTTATTATTGAAGTCACAAAGTGCATTATTTTTTTTAACATGCCTCAAAATAGCAGCTTGGAATTTGGGACATGCTCGCCCTGAGAGAGCATGAGGAGGTAGAGGTGGGCGGGATTGAGGTGGGGGGAGGGGTGTATATTGTAGCGTCCCGGAAGAGTTAGTGCTGCAAGGGATTCTGGGTATTTGTTCTGTTGTGTTACGGTGCGGATGTTCTCCCGAAATATGTTTGTGGCGCATATTTGTAACAGTGTTAAAGTTGTTAATACGGCCACCCTCAGTGTGACCTGTATGGCTATTGACCAAGTTTGCCTTGCATTCACATGTGTGTGTGAGAACCCGTAGATATTATGTGACTGGGCCGGCACGCAAAGGCAGTGCCTTTACGGTTTGTTGGTGCTCTGTACTTCTCCCTACGTCCGTGTACCACTCCGTACAGCAGCGTTTTAAAAATTCATACATTTTACTTGTTGAAACCGATATCGATAATTTCCGATATCACATTTTAAAGCATTTATCGGCCGATAATATCGGGCTGCCAATATTATTGGACATCTCTACTTGTGAGTGTTGATGACACAGCTTTGCAACAGTTGATATTCTACAAACCCCGTTTCCATATGAGTTGGGAAATTGTGCTAGATGTAAATATAAACGGAATACAATGATTTGCAAATAATTTTCAACCCATATTCAATTGAATGCACTACAAAGACAACATATTTGATGTTCAAACTGATAAACGTGTTTTTTTTTTTGCAAATAATAATTAACTTAGAATTTCATGGCTGCAACACGTGCCAAAGTAGTTGGGAAAGGGCATGTTCACCACTGTGTTA
>NC_084551.2:48162500-48180000 GCF_033978685.3 Nerophis lumbriciformis
TGGTAAATAAAAACAGAATACAATGATTTGCTAATCCTTTTCAACTTGTATTCAATTGAATCGACTGCAAAGACAAGATACTTAATGTTCCAACTAGAAAACATATTTTTTGCAAATATTAGGTTTATTTAGCTAAAACGCAAGAAGGAATGGCGATCAAGTTCTGCCTTTTAAAGGCAAACACACTCTGCTCTCATGAAACGTCTCTCAACTGCCATATATTTGCATTACATTCCCTAATAATTCAATTTATTAAACAGTAATTCCGTTAAAATACCTTTTTTTTTGGTAATGTAACAAATGGACTTAGACAATGTTTATTGATCCATAAGGGAAATGTTTCCACACAATAGCTCAGTTACAAAGGATGGAAAGGGTAAGGATGGAAAGGATAATGCAGGTATAAAGTACACTAAAAATGTCCCACAGTAGCAATATAAAATATAAATTATATGTAATATTTACATAGTATATATACAGTATTTAATATGTACTGATATCCATCCATCCATCCATTTTCTAAATATAAATTTATTTAGCTAAAACGCAAAGATGAAGGTATGGCGATCGGGTTCTGTTAAACTTTAACAGAACTTGATCGCCATACCTTCATCTGTGTTTTAGCTAAATAAACCCCCAACCCTTTTAAAGGTACGGCGAAAATATAAATTATATGTAATATTTACATATTATATATACAGTATTTAATATGTACTGATATCCATCCATCCATCCATTTTCTAAATATAAATTTATTTAGCTAAAACGCAAAGGTTAAGGTACGGCGATCAAGAAGGAATGGCGATCAAGTTCTGCCTTTTTAAGGCAAACACACTCTGCTCTCATGAAACGTCTCTCAACTGCCATATATTTGCATTGCATTCCCTAATAATTCAATTTATTAAACAGTAATTCCGTTAACATACCTTTTTTTCTTTTTTGGTAATGTAACAAATAGACTTAGACAAAGTTTATTGATCCACAAGGGACATTTTTCCACACATTAGCTCAGTTACAAAGGATGGAAAGGGTTAAGGATGGAAAGGAAAATGCAGGTATAAAGTAGACTAAAAATGTACCA
Source organism: Nerophis lumbriciformis (assembly GCF_033978685.3). NCBI lineage: Eukaryota > Metazoa > Chordata > Actinopteri > Syngnathiformes > Syngnathidae > Nerophis > Nerophis lumbriciformis. Next base: position 48,163,582 of record NC_084551.2, read on the forward strand.
AAGTAAGAAATATAAAATATATGTGATATTTACATATGATATATACAGTATTTAATATGTACTGATATGCATCCATCCATCCATTTTCTAAATATTAGGTTTATTTAGCTTAAACGCAAAGATGAAGGTATGGCGATCGAGTTCTGTTAAACTTTAACAGAACTTGATCGCCATACCTTCATCTGTGTTTTAGCTAAATAAACCCCCAACCCTTTAACAGTTAAAGGGTTGGGGGTTTATTTAGCTAAAACGCAAAGATTAAGGTACGGCGATCACGAAGGTATGGCGATCAAGTTCTGCTTTTTAAAGGCAAACACACTCTGCTCTCATGAAACGTCTCTCAACTGCAATATATTTGCATTATATTCCCTAATAATTCAATGTATTAAACAGTAATTCCGTTAAAATACCTTTTTTTTTTTGGTAATGTAACAAATAGACTTAGACAAAGTTTATTGATCCACAAGGGAAATTTTTCCACACAGTAGCTCAGTTACAAAGGATGGAAAGGGTAGGGATAGAAAGGAAAATGCAGGTATAACATAGACTAAACATGTCCCACAGTAGCAATATAAAATATAAATTATATGTAATATTTACATATTATAGATACAGTATTTAATATGCACTGGTATGCATCCATCCATCCATTTTCTAAATATTAGGTTTATTTAGCTAAATCGCAAAGATGAAGGTATGGCGATCGAGTTCTGTTAAACTTTAACATAACTTGATCGCCATACCTTCATCTGTGTTTTAGCTAAAAAAAAAACCAACCCTTTAACAGTTAAAGGGTTGGGGGTTTATTTAGCTAAAACGCAAAGATGAATGTATGGCGATCGAGTTCTGTTAAACTTTAACATAACTTGATCGCCATACCTTCATCTGTGTTTTAGCTAAATAAACCCCCAACCCTTTAACAGTTAGAGGGTTGGGGGTTTATTTAGCTAAAACGCAAAGATTAAGGTACGGCGATCAAGAAGGAGTGGCGATCAAGTTCTGCCTTTTAAAGGCAAACACACTCTGCTCTCATGAAATGTCTCTCAACTGCCATATATTTGCATTACATTCCCTAATAATTCAATTTATTAAACAGTAATTCCGTTAAAATACCTTTTTTTTTTGGTAATGTAACAAATAGACTTAGACAAAGTTTATTGATCGACAAGGGAAATTTTTCCACACAGTAGCTCAGTTATAAAGGATGGAAAGGGTAAAGATGGAAAGGATAAGTCGCCACCTCATCGCAGGGCCAACACAGAGCTGAGCTAAAATCTTAAAAGCAAAGCATGCTCTTGTTGACGTCACTTGGCAACAGACGTGGCCTTTTAAAGGCACACACACTCTGCTCTCATGACATGTCTCTCAATATTTGCATTACATTCCCTAATAATTCCATTTATTAAAGAGTAATTCCATTAAAATACCTTTGGCAATGTAACAAATAGACTTAGACTTAGACAAAGTTTATTGATCCAAAAGGGAAATTTTTCCACATATAGCTCAGTTACAAAGGATGGGAAGGGTAAGGATGGAAAGGAAAATGCAGGTATAAAGTAGACTAAACATGTACCACAGTAGCAATATAAAATATAAATTATATGTAATATTTACATATTATATATACAGTATTTAATATGTACTGATATCCATCCATCCATCCATTTTCTAAATATTAGGTTTATTTAGCTAAAACGCAAAGATGAAGGTATGACAATCGAGTTCTGTTAAACTTAAACAGAACTTGATTGCCATACCTTCATTTTTGCATTTTAGCTAAAGATTCAGTTCTGTTAAACTTCAACAGAACTTGATCGCCATACCTTCATCCGTGTTTTAGCTAAATAAACCCCCAACCCTTTAACAGTTAAAGAGTTGGGGGTTTATTTAGCTAAAACGCAAAGATTAAGGTACGGCGATCAAGAAGGAATGGCGATCAAGTTCTGCATTTTTAAAGGCAAACACACTCTGCTCTCATGAAACGTCTCTCATCTGCCATATATTTGCATTACATTCCCTAATAATTCAATTTATTAAACAGTAATTCTGTTAAATTACCTTTTTTTTTTTTTTTGGTAATGTAACAAATAGACTTAGACAAAGTTTATTGATCCACAAGGGAAATTTTTCCACATAGTAGCTCAGTTACAAAGGTTAGAAAGGGTAAGGATGGAAAGGAAAATGCAGGTATAAAGTAGACTAAAAATGTCCCACAGTAGCAATATAAAATATAAATGATATGTAATATTTACATATTATATATACAGTATTTAATATGTACTTATATCCATCCATCCATCAACTTTCTAAATATTAGGTTTATTTAGCTAAAGCGCAAAGATGAAGGTATGGCGATCGAGTTCTGTTAAACTTTAACAGAACTTGATCGCCATACCTTCATCTGTGTTTTAGCTAAATAAACCCCCAACCCTTTAACAGTTAAAGGGTTGGGGGTTTATTTAGCTAAAACGCAAAGATTAAGGTATGGCGATCAAGAAGGAATGACGATCAAGTTCTGCCTTTTAATGGCAAACACACTCTGCTCTCATGAAACGTCTCTCAACTGCTATATATGTGCATTACATTCCCTAATAATTCAATTTATTAAACAGTAATTCCGTTAAAATACCTTTTTTTTGGTAATGTAACAAATGGACTTAGACAATGTTTATTGATCCAAAAGGGAAATTTTTCCACACAGTAGCTCAGTTACAAAGGATGGAAAGGGTAAGGATAGAAAGGAAAATGCAGGTATGAAGTAGACTAAAAATGTACCGCAGTAGCAATATAAAATATAAAATATATGTAATATTTACATATTATATATACAGTATTTAATATGTACGGATATGCATCCATCTATCCATGTTCTAAATATTAGGTTTATTTAGCTAAAACGCAAAGATGAAGGTATGGCGATCGAGTTCTGTTAAACTTTAACAGAACTTGATCGCCATACCTTCATCTATGTTTTAGCTAAATAAACCCCCAACCCTTTAACAGTTAAAGGGTTGGGGATTTATTTGCTAAAACGCAAAGATTAAGGTACGGCGATCAAGAAGGTATGGCGATCAAGGTAACAGTAATTCCGTTAAAATACCTTTTTTTTTTTTGGTAATGTAACAAATAGACTTAGACTTAGACAAAGTTTATTGATCCACAAGGGACATTTTTCCACACAGTAGCTCATTTACAAAGGATGGAAAGGAAAATGCAGGTATAAAGTAGACTAAAAATGTACCACAGTAGCAATATAAAATATATGTAATATTTACATATTACATATACAGTATTTAATATATACTGATATGCATCCATCCATCCATTTTCTACCGCTTGTCCCTTTCTGGGTCGCGGGGGGTGCTGGAGCCTATCTCAGCCGCATTCGGGCAGAAGGCGGGGTACACCCTGGACAAGTCGCCACCTCATCGCAGGGCCAACACAGAGCTGAGCTAAAATCTTAAAATCCAAGCGTGCTCTCGCTGACGTCACTTTGCGGCCTTTTAAAGGCACACACACTCTGCTCTCATGAAACGTCTCTCAATATTTGCATTACATTCCCTAATAATTCAATTTATTAAACAGTAATTCCGTTAAAATACCTTTTTTTTTGGTAATGTAACAAATAGACTTAGACTTAGACAAAGTTTATTGATCCACAAGGGAAATTGTTCCACACAGTAGCTCAGTTACTAAGGATGGAAAGGATAACGCAGGTATAAAGTACACTAAAATATACTATAGTAGCAATATAAAGATAAAATATATGTAATATTTACATATAATATATACAGTATTCAATATATACTGATATCCATCCATCCATCCATTTTCTACAGCTTGTCCCTTTCTGGGTCGCGGGGGGTGCTGGAGCCTAGCTCAGCTGCATTCTGGCGAAAGGCGGTGTACACCCTGGACAAGTCGCCACCTCATCGCAGGGCCAACACAGAGCTGAGCTAAAATCTTAAAATCCAAGCATGCTCTCGCTGACGTCACTTGGCAACAGACGGGGCCTTTTAAAGGCACACACACTCTGCTCTCATGAAACGTCTCTCAATATTTAAGTTAAGTTAAAGTACCAATGATTGTCACACACACACTAGGTGTGGTGAGATTATTCTCTGCATTTGACCCATTAACCTTGATCACCCCCTGGGAGGTGAGGGGAGCAGTGAGCAGCAGCGGTGGCCGCGCCCGGGAATCATTTTTGGTGATTTAACCCCCAATTCCAACCCTTGATGCTGAGTGCCAAGCAGGGAGGTAATGGGTCCCATTTTTATAGTCTTTGGTATGACTTGGTTTGAACTCACAACCTACCAATCTCAGGGCGGACACTCTATTTGCATTACATTCCCTAATAATTCCATTTATTAAAGAGTAATTCCGTTAAGATACCTATTTTGGTAATGTAAAAATAGACTTAGACTTAGACAAACTTTATTAAAGTTTTCCACACAGTAGCTCAGTTACAAAGGATGGTGTAGAGGTTGCCCTCTTGTGGGTTCCTTGGCCCACCACACACTGCCACGAGAGCCCGGATTTCAGGGTACAACACTGTTTTATTTGCATACATGTGGAGAAGCTTTTGATTTCCAGCAAAATGTCTTTCTCTCTGTTTGTGCCTCTCTCTCTCTCTGTCTCTGGCTCTGTATCCAACTCCAACCCCGTGTCTCGTCCGGCTGCTGCTAATAAAGGCGACAGGTGATTAGATAAAAAGGCCCACCTGGGCCATCCACTCACCTGTCGCTGTCTTCGAGGCCGGTCCTTGCACACCCCGTTCCGCGGCAGGCCCGCAGGCCACGCCCCCCTCCACAGATGGAAAGGGTAAGGATAGAAAGAATAATGCAGGTATAAAGTAGACAAAAAATTTTACCATAGTAGCAATATAAAAGATAACATATATGTAATATTTACATATTATATATATATATAATATATACAGATATATTATTATATTATATTATATTTTTATATAATATATACAATATCTAACAAATCCCAATTACAAACCCTGTTTCCATATGAGTCGGGAAATTGTGTTAGATGTAAATATAAAAGGAATACAATGATTTGCAAATCATTTTCAACCCATATTCAGTTGAATATGCTACAAAGACAACATATTTGATGTTCAAACTGATAAACATTTATTTTTTTGCAAATAATCATTAACTTTAGAATTTGATGCCAGCAACACGTGACAAAAAAGTTGGGAAAGGTGGCAATAAATACTGATGAAGTTGAGGAATGCTCATCAAACACTTATTTGGAACATCCCACAGGTGAACAGGCAAATTGGGAACAGGTGGGTGCCATGATTGGGTATAAAAGTAGATTCCATGAAATGCTCAGTTATTCACAAACAAGGATGGGGCGAGGGTCACCACTTTGTCAACAAATGTGTGAGCAAATTGTTGAACAGTTTAAGAAAAACCTTTCTCAACCAGCTATTGCTAGGAATTTAGGGATTTCACCATCTACGGTCCACAATATCATCAAAAGGTTCAGAGAATCTGGATAAATCACTGCACGTAAGCAGCTAAGCCCGTGACTTTCGATCCCTCAGGCTGTACTGCATCAACAAGCGACATCAGTGTGTCAAGGATATCACCACATGGGCTCGGGAACACTTCAGAAACCCACTGTCAATAACTACAGTTGGTCGCTAAATCTGTAAGTGCAAGTTAAAACTCTCCTATGCAAGGCGAAAACCGTTTATCAACAACACCCAGAAACGCCGTCGGCTTCGCTGGGCCCGAGCTCATCTAAGATGGACTGATACAAAGTGGAAAGGTGTTCTGTGGTCTGACGAGTCCACATTTCAAATTGTTTTTGGAAACTGTGGATGTCCAAAGAGGAAAAGAACCATCCGGATCATTATAGGCGCAAAGTTGAAAAGCCAGCATCTGTGATGGTATGGGGGTGTATTAGTGCCCAAGACATGGGTAACTTACACATCTGTGAAGGCGCCATTAATGCTGAAGGGTACATACAGGTTTTGGAGCAACATATGTTGCCATCCAAGCAACGTTACCATGGACGCCCCTGCTTATTTCAGCAAGACAATGCCAAGCCACGTGTTACATCAACGTGGCTTCATAGTAAAAGAGTGCGGGTACTAGACTGGCCTGCCTGTAGTCCAGACCTGTCTCCCATTGAAAATGTGTGGCGCATTATGAAGCCTAAAATACCACAACGGAGACCCCCGGACTGTTGAACAACTTAAGCTGTACATCAAGCAAGAATGGGAAAGAATTCCACCTGAGAAGCTTAAAAAATGTGTCTCTTCAGTTCCCAAACGTTTACTGAGTGTTGTTAAAAGGAAAAGCCATGTAACACAGTGGTTAATTATTACTAAGTTAATAATAATTGACTTAGTGAAATTCTAAGTTAATTATTATTTGAACATCAAATATCTTGTCTTTGTAGTGCATTCAATTGAATATGGGTTGAAAAAGATTTGCATATCATTGTATTCCGTTTATATTTACATCTAACACAATTTCCCAACTCATATGGAAACGGGGTTTGTACTGTATACTATGCTAAAAGTAATTTTTCCGAACACTGCCAGTGAGTATAAAAGACTATAATTGGCTGGAAGTGTTACTACTTATGTTGTCACTCAAACTTTCCAAGCCCTTCCTTTCTTGCCTTCACAGCTAGACACTTTCAAGTCGCGCTCCATCGAAGCAGCGACAGACTTATTTGGAAAATTAACTCCGAGCGGAATAACAACAATTAAAGTCCGTTTTCTGGCCGAAACGCTCCACTCATTACATTTGTGAAGTATCGTCGATGTTTGAGTGTTTGCTGTTGGAGACGCAGACAAAGACACAAATGATAAAATAAAGCAAACAAGAGCAGCAATGGTCGATTCTCGCTCAATGCTCAGTTGTTTTGGGCCATTGATCCTTCCTAGACAGGCCAATTGAACGAAATGTCAAGCCATCGATTCCCGCACTCTGTCGGGTGTTTTAAAGTCGGCTTGTTTGTTTTTTATCGTCACGGCGACGGCGAGCCTCCCGCGCAAAGATCACCGTTTGTTTTTGTCCCTCCCGTCAGTCGTCTCCTGCAAAAAGTCAGCCGGCGTCGGCGTCTTCGTCCTGTCTCGTTTATCCCGGGCGTCGGGGCCCTCAGGCCTGTCACATGACATCCGCCAAATGAGGCCGCTTAGCTCCGCCGCTGTCAGCTCCCTGCCATCGTCTGCCCTGACGTGCGGGGAATTTGATTTGGAAGGCACTCGATTGTTGCCTTCGAGCTGGCAGGTGAACACCCGACGATTGAGTAGGTACACCTGGGGTCCAAATCCCAAACATCTGCTTGTAAAAAAGACAAATAGGACAACAATCCAGCAAGAACATATTATATTTATGAATGTATTTTTTCATTGACCTTGACACACTTGTAAAGAACATAATGTCATGGCTGTCTTGAGTTTCCAATCATTTCTACAAAACTTTTTTTTTTGTGATAGAGTGATTGGAGCACATACTTGTTGGTCACAAAAAACATTCATGAAGTTTGGTTCTTTTATGAATTTATTATGGGTCTACTGAAAATGTGAGCAAATCTGCTGGGTCAAAAGTAATATTTGGTTACATGTCCCTTGCAGTGACGTGCGGTCACTATAGAGAATTGTTATATGTATCCAGTGATTATACTATAAAGTTATTTTCCATTTAACTTCACCAGTTTTAGATTATTTTTATTTAAAATCGCTGAATTTTCACATTTGCCGTTCAAATACTGAGAAGAGACGGTGATCAGCAGCCAGTTGAGGCACGTCACTCAGTGCTTCAACATGGATTGCGGACTCGGCTAACTGCTGGCCTGCTGTGCAGTGAGACTGTATTGCTATATGAATTATATTATACATTTCCATAGTTTAGTTAGCTGAGGTATATAATGTACAGTGTATTTTGTCAACAACTGTATGTGTGTAACATATTTATTGTGCTGAGCGATCATAAAACGGCTGCAAAAGACGCACTGGCTGAGGCTCCAGTAACCCCGCCTCCTGCACCCCCGCCGTAGAATTGTTATATCAACTAAAGCCCACATTTAAACTTTCCACGTGCAAGATTGAATCTATTTTAAAAAATTATTTCATAAGAAGCCAAAAAGTGCAAAAACAATAATGTTGGTGTTGGAGGAGTTGTGAATGACGGCAGGGCCACAACATTAGATACACCTGCAGACTGTAGGTGTACCTAATTCCCAACTCCTCCAACACGAACATTATTGTTTTTGCACTTTTTGGCTTCTTATTAAATAACTTTTGTAACCTATTTTCATGGGCTTTCCTCTTTGTGATGTTAAGTTCCTGTTATGCGCTGTTATACAGTATATGCCTTGAGCTCTTATTTTGAAGGCGCTGAGAGCGTAAGTGATGTCACGTTGCGGAGGTTTTTGAAAGAAAGTAAATAAAGTGGTCCTCGTGTAAACTGGAGCCTCCGTGTTTGTTATTTTGTAGTTTCATACAGTATAGGCGACATTTATAAACCCTCGGTTACACTTTTTTAAATAGATTCAATCTTGCACGTGGAAAGTTTAAGAGAGGGCTTTAGTTGCGGCGCATGGACTTAATTTCTAAGTAAAGGTAAGACCATAATAACGTTTTTTTTTTATTAAATGTGCTTTTTTGTGTGCTACAGTTTGTATGTGTAAAGTTAAAGTTAAGTTAAAGTACCAATGATTGTCACACACACACTAGGTGTAATGAAATTTGTCCTCTGCATTTGACCCATCCCCTTGATCACCCCCTGGGAGGTGAGGGGAGCAGTGGGCAGCAGCGGCACCGCACCTGGGAATCATTTTTGGTGATTTAACCCCCAATTCCAACCCTTGATGCTGAGTGCCAAGCAGGGAAGAATGCTGGTATGAGCTTTTAAACATAACCCGTTAACTGCTGCCAATCAAATGGTGAATAAGATACTCTTTAGGGTTCATATGTTTGTAAATCTGACTGTGATGAAGTCAGTGCCTCACCAGCCATCAACCTCACCGCACGTCACTGGTTTGGGGTCATTGTCCTGTTGGAACACCCAACTGCGCCCAAGACCCAGCCTTTGCCCTTCATTCACTCGTGTGTCGAGTGTTCAAAGCCAAGATGGTTGTGTCATTAGTTCATTATCGGGCACAATTAAATCTTGGTTAGGCTTTGTTAAAGGGGAACATTATCACCAGACCTATGTAAGCGTCAATATATACCTTGATGTTGCAGAAAAAAGACCATATATTTTTTTAACCGATTTTCGAACTCTAAATGGGTGAATTTTGCCGAATTAAACGCCTTTTTATTATTCGCTCTCGGAGCGATGACGTCACAACGTGACGTCACATCGGGAAGCAATCCGCCATTTTCTCAAACACATTACAAACACAGAGTCAAATCAGCTGTTTTTTTCCGTTTTTTCGACTGTTTTCCGTACCTTGGAGACATCATGCCTCGTCGGTGTGTTGTCGGAGGGTGTAACAACACGAACAGGGACGGATTCAAGTTGCACCAGTGGCCCAAAAATGCGAAAGTGGCAAGAAATTGGACGTCTGTTCCGCACACTTTACCGACGAAAGCTATGCTACGACAGAGATGGCAAGAATGTGTGGATATCCTGCGACACTCAAAGCAGATGCATTTCCAACTGGACTGGACAGATCAGCTTTCAGGAAAAGAGAGCGGATGAGGGTATGTCTACAGAATATATTAATTGATGAAAACTGGGCTGTCTGCACTCTCAAAGTGCATGTTGTTGCCAAATGTATTTCATATGCTGTAAACCTAGTTCATAGTTGTTAGTTTCCTTTAATGCCAAACAAACACATACCAATCGTTGGTTAGAAACCGACAATCGTGTCGTTTGTCGGTTTCGCTTGCATACGGTTCAAACCGATATGGCTCAATAGCTTCAGTTTCTTCTTCAATTTCGTTTTCGCTACCTGCCTCCACACTACAACCATCCGTTTCAATACATTCGTAATCTGTTGAATCGCTTAAGGCGCTGAAATCCGAGTCTGAATCCGAGCTAATGTCGCTATACCTTGCTGTTCTATCCGCCATGTTTGTTTGTATTGACATCACTGTGTGACGTCACAGGAAAATGGACGGGTGTATATAACGATGGTTAAAATCAGGCACTTTGAAGTTTTTTTTAGGGATATTGCGTGATGGGTAAAATTTTTAAAAAAACTTTGAAAAATAAAATAAGCCACTGGGAACTGATTTTTAATGGTTTTAACCCTTCTGAAATTGTGATAATGTTCCCCTTTAATTATAGACCATACTTGCCAACCTTGAGACCTCCAATTTCGGGAGGTGGGGGGTGGGTGCGGGGGGCGTGGTTGGGGCGGGGGCATGGTTAAGAGGGGAGGAGTATATTTACAGCTAGAATTCACCAAGTCAAGTATTTCATATACAGGTAAAAGCCAGTAAATTAGAATATTTTGAAAAACTTGATTTATTTCAGTAATTGCATTCAAAAGGTGTAACTTGTACATTATATTTATTCATTGCACACAGACTGATGCATTCAAATGTTTATTTCATTTAATTTTGATGATTTGAAGTGGCAACAAATGAAAATCCAAAATTCCGTGTGTCACAAAATTAGAATATTACTTAAGGCTAATACAAAAAAGGGATTTTTAGAAATGTTGGCCAACTGAAAAGTATGAAAATGAAAAATATGAGCATGTACAATACTCAATACTTGGTTGGAGCTCCTTTTGCCTCAATTACTGCGTTAATGCGGCGTGGCATGGAGTCGATGAGTTTCTGGCACTGCTCAGGTGTTATGAGAGCCCAGGTTGCTCTGATAGTGGCCTTCAACTCTTCTGCGTTTTTGGGTCTGGCATTCTGCATCTTCCTTTTCACAATACCCCACAGATTTTCTATGGGGCTAAGGTCAGGGGAGTTGGCGGGCCAATTTAGAACAGAAATACCATGGTCCGTAAACCAGGCACGGGTAGATTTTGCGCTGTGTGCAGGCGCCAAGTCCTGTTGGAACTTGAAATCTCCATCTCCATAGAGCAGGTCAGCAGCAGGAAGCATGAAGTGCTCTAAAACTTGCTGGTAGACGGCTGCGTTGACCCTGGATCTCAGGACACAGAGTGGACCGACACCAGCAGATGACATGGCACCCCAAACCATCACTGATGGTGGAAACTTTACACTAGACTTCAGGCAACGTGGATCCTGTGCCTCTCCTGTCTTCCTCCAGACTCTGGGACCTCGATTTCCAAAGGAAATGCAAAATTTGCATGGTTGGGTGATGGTTTGGGGTGCCATGTCATCTGCTGGTGTCGGTCCACTCTGTTTCCTGAGATCCAGGGTCAACGCAGCCGTCTACCAGCAAGTTTTAGAGCACTTCATGCTTCCTGCTGCTGACCTGCTCTATGGAGATGGAGATTTCAAGTTCCAACAGGACTTGGCGCCTGCACACAGCGCAAAATCTACCCGTGCCTGGTTTACGGACCATGGTATTTCTGTTCTAAATTGGCCCGCCAACTCCCCTGACCTTAGCCCCATAGAAAATCTGTGGGGTATTGTGAAAAGGAAGATGCAGAATGCCAGACCCAAAAACGCAGAAGAGTTGAAGGCCACTATCAGAGCAACCTGGGCTCTCATAACACCTGAGCAGTGCCAGAAACTCATCGACTCCATGCCACGCCGCATTAACGCAGTAATTGAGGCAAAAGGAGCTCCAACCAAGTATTGAGTATTGTACATGCTCATATTTTTCCTTTTCATACTTTTCAGTTGGCCAACATTTCTAAAAATCCCTTTTTTGTATTAGCCTTAAGTAATATTCTAATTTTGTGACACACGGAATTTTGGATTTCCATTTGTTGCCACTTCAAATCATCAAAATTAAATGAAATAAACATTTGAATGCATCAGTCTGTGTGCAATGAATAAATATAATGTACAAGTTACACCTTTTGAATGCAATTACTGAAATAAATCAAGTTTTTCAAAATATTCTAATTTACTGGCTTTTACCTGTGTGTATATATATATATAAGAAATAATTGACTTTCAGTGAATTCAAGCTATATATATATATATATATATATATATATATATATATATATATATATATATAAAAATAAAAGAAATACCTGAATTTCAGTGTTCATTTATTTACACATATACACACACATAACACTCATCTACTCATTGTTGAGTTAAGGGTTGAATTATCCATCCTTGTTCTATTCTCTGTCACAATCTTTCTAACCATGCTGAACACCCTCTCTGATTATGCATTGCTGTGTGGCACGCACAAAAGTGCTTTCATCAAATGCACTAGATGGCAGTATTGTCCTGTTTAAGAGTGTCACAACATTGCTGTTTACGGCAGACGGACTGCTTTACTGTAGACGTTCTTTATATTGTGGGAAAGCGGACTCAGGTCCGCATGGAGCTGGAGGGGGCGTGGCCTCCAGCTCCGCCTGAATTTCGGGAGATTTTCAGGAGAAAATTTGTCCCGGGAGGTTTTCGGGAGAGGCGCTGAATTTCGGGAGTCTCCTGGAAAATCCGGGAGGGTTGGCAAGTATGTTATAGACTGTGATTTGTGACTTTTTTTTATTATGTAAAACGGACCAAACTCGCCATAAAATGAACAACAAGATCGATTTTTCAAAAAGTATTTTAAAGATTGAAAGTTGCCATCAATCACACGGCATTGTCCATATAATGGATATATAATTGACTCTTAAGCGTGTGTGATATTTAAACTCCGACCTTGTTTACTTCCGTGACGACCTGTTTTGCATTTTCCCATCATGCATTGTAATGGATTTAAATGGGTTTAGTTTAGATTATTTTAATGGCGATTAAAAATAAAAAATATCCACAAATTATGTTGTGTGACCATGTCTGTTTGCATTTTGTGTTGGTTCGATTTTGATTTTGATTTTTTTTTTGCACCATGACTAGGGAAGGTTGTTTGCATCGAACCATACAAGTGAATATTGCGCTTTGACTCGCGCAAAAGTGGTCATAGACCTTAATTACTCGCGTCATCCACATGATGGCAGCAAAGCAGCAGCATTTAGATCTTGCGGCCCAAATCGAAGATGCCGGAGGGCCGTAGTTGTAACACCCCTGTTATATATCGTAAATAGACATACATTTACATAACTTGTAAAATATTGATAATACATTATTGCTTAATATCCATGTATTATTATAATTTATAATTATTATGTATTATCATATATTATAAATGGACTTGCACTGCAGTTGTGTCCCTCATGCGCACACTCAGGCTCCGATGGCCAAATCTACCTCTGGTCGCCAAGAGTAATACAGTAAATCTTCGTTAATAGCATCCGGGCTTGGCCCTGGTAAATACATTTCCCTGAGGTAGGAATTAATCATCATAAATTGAATAATTGATTTGAATAGAACAAATACACCCTCATAGTCACCTTTACAAGCCGCAATATGGCGAAACCTCTGATGCAAACCTTTTCCAGCGAGGGCCGCATAAATAATGCAAGGGCCACTTTGATACATTTTGTACATTAAAGATACAAAAACCAATTCGAGTCTATCCATATATGCAAAACTATCTGCACACAACCTCCATATCCTAGCTTTTTGTTATCAGTAACAATTAAGCATATTCTACCTAAGTTTGCGCTAAATGAAGAATATTCCAGCATTAAAATGGCTAAACTAAAAATACTACAGTTACAAACTAAACAGCACCAAAACAGCATGCTAATATTTTTAGCCAATTTTGAAGCCGAACCCCTCAGACTCGTATAACTTGGTACTTGACTTACAAACTCCGTTTCCATATGAGTTGGGAAATTGTGTTAGATGTAAATATAAACGGAATACAATGATTTGCAAATCCTTGTCAACCCATATTCAATTGAATGCACTACAAAGACAAGATATTTGATGTTCAAACTCATAAACTTAATTTTTTTTTTTTGCAAATAATAATTAACTTAGAATTTCATGGCTGCAACACGTGTCAAAGCAGTTGGGAAAGGGCATGTTCACCACTGTGTTACATGGCCTTTCCTTTTAACAACACTCAGTAAACAGGGAACTGAGGAGACACATTTTTTAAGCTTCTCAGGTGGAATTCTTTCCCATTCTTGCTTGATGTACAGCTTAAGTTGTTCAACAGTCCGGGGGTCTCCGTTGTGGTATTTTAGGCTTCATAATGCGCCACACATTTTCAATGGGAGACAGGTCTGGACTACAGGCAGGCCAGTCTAGTACCCGCACTCTTTTACTATGAAGCCACGTTGATGTAACACGTGGCTTGGCATTGTCTTGCTGAAATAAGCAGGGGCGTCCATGGTAACGTTGCTTGGATGGCAACATATGTTGCTCCAAAACCTGTATGTACCTTTCAGCATTATTGGCGCCTTCACAGATGTGTAAGTTACCCATGTCTCGGGCACTAATACACCCCCATACCATCACAGATGCTGGCTTTTCAACTTTGCGCCTATAACAATCCGGATGGTTCTTTTCCTCTTTGGTCCGGAGGACACGACGTCCACAGTTTCCAAAAGCAATTTGAAATGTGGACTCGTCAGACCACAGAACACTTTTCCACTTTGTATCAGTTCATCTTAGATGAGCTCAGGCCCAGCGAAGCCGACGGCATTTCTGGGTGTTGTTGATCAACGGCTTTCGCCTTGCATAGGAGAGTTTTAACTTGCACTTATTATATGTAGCAACCAACTGTAGTTACTGACAGTGGGTTTCTGAAGTGTTCCTGAGCCCATGTGGTGATATCCTTTACACACTGATGTCGCTTGTTGATGCAGTACAGCCTGAGGGATCGAAGGTCACGGGCTTAGCTGCTTACGTGCAGTGATTTCTCCAGATTATCTGAACCCTTTGATGATATTACGGACCGTAGATGGTGAAATCCCTAAATTCCTTGCAATAGCTGGTTGAGAAAGGTTTTTCTTAAACTGTTCAACAATTTGCACACGCATTTGTTGACAAAGTGGTGACCCTCGCCCCATCCTTGTTTGTGAATGACTGAGCATTTCATGGAATCTACTTTTATACCCAATCATGGCACCCACCTGTTCCCAATTTGCCTGTTCACCTGTGGGATGTTCCAAATAAGTGTTTGATGAGCATTCCTCAACTTTATCAGTATTTATTGCCACCTTTCCCAACTTCTTTGTCACGTGTTGCTGTCGATTATTTGCAACAAAAAAAAATGCTTATCAGTTTGAACATCAAATTTGTTGTCTTTGTAGCATATTCAACTGAATATGGGTTGAAAATGATTTGAAAATGATTGTATTCCGTTTATATTTACATCTAACACAATTTCCCAACTCATATGGAAACGGTGTTTGTAGCTAGAACTAGTATGCATATATCTACAAAAGGCTTTTTCTTAAAGAAGGGTTTTTAAGCCTTTTTTAAAAGCATTCACAGTCTGTGGTGCCCTCAGGTGGTCAGGGATAGTGTTCCACAGACTGGGAGCGGCGGAGCAGAAATCCCGGTCTCCCATTGTTCGTAGCTTTGTCATTCGAGGTTGGAGGAGGTTAGCCTGTCCGGAGCGGAGGTGTCGATTGGAGGATTTGGGGGTGAGCAGTGGTTTAGCGTTTTTCCCGCCCGAGCCAGCTCATCAGGACGATAGACAGGTCTGATGGCGCTTCATTTGGCCTAGCGGCGGCGGCGCTTTCGTATTCCCGTGCACAGCTCAGTAGGAGGCTGATGGCAGCCGAAACAATTCTCCAACTCTGCAGGTGAGCCCTGAACACACCATGAATGCATTAATGCTTAATGGCGGGATGGGGGAGGGGTGTCTCGACTGGGATCCCTGCGCTGCATTCTGTGTAAATGCACAAATCCGCCAAGAGGAATAAATCCAGCGTTCAGTCCTCCATCTTTTCCTGCCCGCTGATGACGGATGTTTCCATGAGTCGGTCCTGATGCTGCTGCCGTGTCTTCACGCCACATGTCGGCGTGTTTTGAGAATGTAACAAAACAAAAAAAAAAACATGTTTGGAGGCCAAGGCGTGCTTCTAACAACAGGTCATCCCTTCTGTCACGGCCCAGATGTTTTCAACTGGCGCTCGCTCCAGCTTCCCAGCATGCCGAGCTGCGTCTGGTCTGGTTGTGCGTTGCCAACACGCCCCGCCAAATCCTTGTGTCTCACACCCCCTTTGCTCCCCCTTCAAGAGCTGCAGTTGTGTTGTGATCTCATGAAGAGATCATGTTCACTTCACTGTGGCAGAACTTCCCTCATTTTCACACACTTTGTGGACACTGACATTGACGGATGGATTGTGAGACTGATGGAGTGGAGTTCCCCAAGGCTTTGTGCTCGAATATATATTAAACAAAAATGGTAAACGGTAAATACTTGTATAGCACTTTTCTACCTTCAAGGTACTCAAAGCGCTTTGACACTATTT
>NC_084551.2:48185000-48237500 GCF_033978685.3 Nerophis lumbriciformis
ATTATAAACATTTTTTTAACAATGACAGTTTAAAAAAAAAATCTGAATAAAATTCTAATAGCTTCCAAAAAGGTAACACTCATAAAAGTGTTAAAAAATAAGTCTTATATTATTTTTATTTTATTTTAATACATTTTAGATCTGTCGATTATTTATGCTGTTTCTGTCATAGAAAACTGCCTGCATTTACATTTCACCTGTTTGCTCCTTTATTACACTCTTTTTTTGTTGTTTTCCCTGTTATACTATTTTTACAAAATTAACTTAGGGCCACACTTTGGAGACCCCGATCCCAGGCAAATACATAGAACTATTTGACCGTGACGTTTCTAAAGCATCGGCAGTGGTATCGGCGATACTGCCCTGTGTTTACTGGGACAACTAAGATGTCGGTGTAGTCCTCCTGGACACGTAACAAATGTCCTCCCTGGGCTGGTCCACACCCGGCAGCTGTCCACACCATGTGACACCATGAATATGCATGAATCACAACTCATTTCAGCCTTTCATCTGTTTGTCAGAAGCCATCGCTGGCTGCATCTGTCGGCTCTCTCAGTCCGGGCCTGGAAACTGCTTTGCTGGACTCCTTTCGGAGCACCTCATTAAAGAACCCGAGTACACGGGTGGATACAGTCCGCAGTCAGGCCCGTTTAGGCGGTTGCTTCTCTCACACTAACAAATTTCCGACTCAATAGTCATGTTGGAGCCTCCAGTAGGGCGGAGATTCATATCCCTCACAATTTACCTGACATATGAAACGTGACAAATTAGCCACCAGAAAACAATAGAGTGCTAAATATCTTTTAAACATTTGTTTTAACTTGCAGTTACAATGTAGAGTGGCACTTTCCATCGTTTTCAGCAGTTAAAGAACCCGAGTACACGGGTGGATACAGTCCGCAGTCAGGCCCGTTTAGGCGGTTGCTTCTCTCACACGAACATACTTCCGACTCAATAGCCATGTTGGAGCCTCCAGTAGGGCGGGGAATCATATCTGTCACAATTTACCTGACATATGAAACGTGACGAATTAGCCGCCAGATGGCAATAGAGTGCTAAATATGTTAAGATTAGTTTTAACTTGCAGTTACAATGTAGAGTGGCACTTTCCATCGTTTTCAGCATATAAAGAACCCGAGTACACGGGTGGATACAGTCCGCAGTCAGGCCCGTTTAGGCGGTTGCTTCTCTCACACTTCCGACTCAAAAGTCAAGTTGGAACCTCCAGTAGGGCAGGGATTCATATCTCTCACAATTTACCTGACATATGAAACGTGACAAATTAGCCACCAGAAAGCAATAGAGTGTTAAATATCCCAAAACTAGTTTTAACTTGCAGTTACAATATAGAATGGCCCTTTCCATCGTTTTCAGCAGTTAAAGAACCCGAGTACACGGGTGGATACAGTCCACAATCAGGCCCGTTTAGGCGGTTGCTTTTCTCACACGAACAAACTTAAAAAAAAGTTAAAGTACCAATGATTGTCACACACTCTGACTTGATAGCCATGTTGGAGCCTCCAGTAGGGCGGGGATTCATATCCCACTCAATTTACCTGACATATGATACATAAATCACATCCAATCAAATACGATACATAAATAACATACAATCAAATCTGAAACATAAATCACATAAAATCAAATACGATACATAAATCACATACAATCAAATACGATACATAAATAACATACAATCAAATCTGATACATAAATCACATACAATCAAATACGATACATAAATCACATACAATCAAATACGATACATAAATCACATACAATCAAATTCGATATATTAAATCACATACAATCAAATACGATACATAAATCACACACAATCAAATATGATACATAAATCACATCCAATCAAATACGATACATAAACAACATACAATCAAATCTGATACATAAATCACATAAAATCAAATACGACACATAAATCACATACAATCAAATACGACACATAAATCACATACAATCAAATACGACACATAAATCACATACAATCAAATACGATACATAAATCACATGCAATCAAATACGATATATTAAATCACATGCAATCAAATACGATACATAAATCACATGCAATCAAATACGACACATAAATCACATACAATCAAATACGATACATAAATCACACACAATCAAATACGATACAAAAATCACATACAATCAAATACGATACATAAATCACATACAGACAAATACGATACATAAATCACATACAATCAAATACGATACATAAATCACATACAATCAAATACGATATATTAAATCACATACAATCAAATACGATACATAAATCACATACAATCAAATACGACACATAAATCACATACAATCAAATACGATACATAAATCACATGCAATCAAATACGATATATTAAATCACATGCAATCAAATACGATACATAAATCACATGCAATCAAATACGACACATAAATCACATACAATCAAATACGATACATAAATTACACACAATCAAATACGATACAAAAATCACATACAATCAAATACGATACATAAATCACATACAGACAAATACGATACATAAATCACATACAATCAAATACGATACATAAATCACATACAATCAAATACGATATATTAAATCACATACAATCAAATACGATACATAAATCACATACAATCAAATACGACACATAAATCACGTACACTCAAATATGACACATAAATCACATACAATCAAATATGATATATAAATCACATCCAATCAAATACGATACATAAATAACATACAATCAAATCTGATACATAAATCACATAAAATCAAATACGATACATAAATCACATACAATCAAATACGATACATAAATCACATACAATCAAATACGACACATAAATCACATACAATCAAATACGACACATAAATCGCATACAATCAAATACGACACATAAATCACGTACACTCAAATATGACACATAAATCACATATAATCAAATATGATATATAAATCACATCCAATCAAATACGATACATAAATAACATACAATCAAATCTGATACATAAATCACATAAAATCAAATACGATACATAAATCACATACAATCAAATACGATACATAAATCACATACAATCAAATACGACACATAAATCACATACAATCAAATACGACACATAAATCGCATACAATCAAATACGATACATACAGGTAAATCGCATACAGTCAAATACGATACATAAATCCATACAATCAAGTACGATACATAAATCACATACAGTCAAATACGATATATTAAATCACATACAATCAAATACGATACATAAATCACATCCAATCAAATACGATACATAAATAACATACAATCAAATCTGATACATAAATCACATACAATCAAATACGATACATAAATCACATACAATCAAATACGACACATAAATCACATACAATCAAATACGATACAAAAATCACATACAATCAAATACGATACAAAAATCACATACAATCAAATACGATACAAAAATCACATACAATCAAATACGATACAAAAATCACATACAGACAAATACGATACATAAATCACATACAATCAAATACGATACATAAATCACATACAATCAAATACAATACATAAATCACATACAATCAAATACGACATATTAAATCACATACAATCAAATATGATACATAAATCAAATACAATCAAATATGATACATAAATCACATACAATCAAATCCATCCATCCATTTTCTACCGCTTATTCCCTTTGGGGTCGCGGGGGGCGCTGGAGCCTATCTCAGCTACAATCGGGCGGAAGGCGGGGTACACCCTGGACAAGTCGCCACCTCATCGCAGGTCCAACACAGATAGACAGACAACATTCACACTCACATCCACACACTAGGGCCAATTTAGTGTTGCCAATCAACTTATCCCCAGGTGCATGTCTTTGGAAGTGGGAGGAAGCCGGAGTACCCGGAGGGAACCCACGCAGTCACAAATATGATACATAAATCACATACAATCAAATATGATACATAAATCACATACAATCAAATACGACACATAAATCACATACAATCAAATACGATACAAAAATCACATACAATCAAATACGATACAAAAATCACATACAATCAAATACGATACAAAAATCACATACAATCAAATACGATACAAAAATCACATACAATCAAATACGATACAAAAATCACATACAGACAAATACGATACATAAATCACATACAATCAAATACGATACAAAAATCACATACAATCAAATACGATACAAAAATCACATACAGACAAATACGATACATAAATCACATACAATCAAATACGATACATAAATCACATACAATCAAATACGGTATATTAAATCACATACAATCAAATATGATACATAAATCACATACAATCAAATATGATACATAAATCACATACAATCAAATATGATACATAAATCACATGATTTATCACATGATGCTGATTTATTTCTTTGTGCACGACTTTGACTCCTATTGACTAAAATTAATATTTTATATCATTCAGCGTATTAATAAATCATAAAACTAATATGATACATCTTCTCCTGTTCCTTCTTTTCTTTTCCTTCTTCATCTTCTGCTCTATTTTCCCTCCTTGTTTTCCTTCTTCTTTATTTATCTCCTATTTTTCCCTTCCTGTTCCTTTTTCCTCATTATTTTCCTTCATCTTTTATACTTATTTTTGGTCTTTTTTTCTTCTTCTGTATCCGTTTTCCCCATTTTTGATTTTTTATTCTTTTTTTTATTTCTTCTTATTCCTTCTTCTTCTTTTTTATTTCCTTCTGTTTTTCCTTCTTCTTCTTCTTCTTCTGCTGTGGCGCCCCTGGCAACTCCTCCATCTTTTGGTTTGTTCCGTCAACTTGTTGCATTTTTCTAATGGAGTTGCAATCAATAAAAAAATTTAAAAAAACTATTTATACAACACTTTTCATACACAGGCAACACAAAATGCTTTACGCCGCTTTAAAATGAAAGAAAGAAAACACACACACAGGATCAAGGAAAATGGCACCTTTGAGGCCTAAATAAAAATGTACGTAATCTAAATAACATGAATATTTTTTAACTCTATGCAAATAAAATAAAAGTAGTTTTTGTGGGTTTTGAAATTGAAATGTGGACTCGTCAGACCACAGTACACTTTTCCACTTTGCATCAGTCCATCTTACATGAGCTCGGGCCCAGCGAAGCCGGCGGCGTTTCTGGGTGTTGTTGATAAATGGTTTTCGCTTTGCATTGTAGAGTTTTAACTTGCACTTACAGATGTAGCGACAAACTGTAGTTACTGACAGTGGGTTTCTGAAGTGTTCCTGAGCCCATGTGGTGATATCCTTTACACACTGATGTCGCTTTTTGATGCATTCGGTGTTGATTTCCACTTACGTGCAGTGATTTCTCCAGATTCTCTGAACCTTTTGATGATATTACAGACCGTTGATGGTGAAATCCCTAAATTCCTTGCAATTGCTCGTTTAAAAATGTTGTTCTTAGACTGTTGGACAATTTGCTCACGCATTTGTTGACAAAGTGGTGACCCTCGCCCCATCCTTGTTTTAATGGAAGCTGCTTTTATACCCAATCATGGCACCCACCTGTTCCCAATTAGCCCGTTCACCTGTGGGACGTTCCAAATAAGTGTTTGATAAGCATTCCTCTACTTTCTCAATCTTTTTTGCCACTTGTGCCAGCTTTTTTTTAAACATGTTGCAGGCATCAAATTCCAAATGAGCTAATATATGCAAAAAAATTACAATGTTCGAATATTAACTTGTCTCAGCAGTCTAATCAGTTGAATATAAGTTGAAAAGGATTTGCAAATAATTGAGGTGGCGACTTGTCCAGGGTGTACCCCGCCTTCCACCCGATTGTAGCTGAGATAGGCTCCAGCGCCCCCCGCGACCCCAAAGGGAATAAGCGGTAGAAAATGGATGGGATGGATGTATTCTGTTTTTATTTACCATTTACACAACGTGCCAACTTCACTGGTTTTGGGTTTTGTATGTACAAATGAAATAAAAGTAGTTTTTGTCGGTTTGCATCCATCTAGCTGAGTGCACAAGATGACCTGAGCCAGAACATTCTTTGTTAGTTATGTGTGTGTGTTGTTGATCAATAACACATTTAAATAGCACTACGGTACTTTTATTTTCATGCGATACATTTTAAATCAGGCCGTGTAAATTGCCGCGGTAAAAGTGACGCGTAAGCACGAGAACACCATTAGAATTTGCACCAAACAGCAAACTTAGCACTTTTTAAAACACTTTTCTGCAACTTGTAGTGGAGTTGATGATGCAAGAATGATGCAATTGTAGAATAAAACAAATAGAAAAATAATATTAAAAAAAACACACATTTGTATTAATGTAATCAGTCATTAAATTAAATCATTTATATTCATCTGTAAGTTTTCATTTTTAAACCTGCGTTCAGTAGGAACTTGACAGCAATGCATTGTGGGTAAAAAAATAAAATTTAATAAATAAAATAAACGCGCCCCCCAAGCGCACAATCTATCTCGGAATTGGATTATTGAGCTGATTGTGAGCGAAAAGCCGACAACAATGCCAGCAAATTGCAGCACATTCAAAAAAGCTTCCTGTCGAGTGTCTTTCTTCTGCTTGAGCACTTAAATAGAGGCTGGCTGCCGTCGCCATGGCAACCAGGGTCCACGCGCCACAGTTCCCGCCAGGGAACTAAAAACATCCACAAATGAGCTATTAAGTGTGTTATGATCGATTGTGAAAGTGAAAGTACAGCCTTTTAACAATGCAGACATGTTAAAGGTGCGTTACCCTTAAAGGCGCAGGTTCCACTCGAGTGTTCTCAACTAAAGTAAACACTCGCTTCCCACGTGACCTGGCAACCCACTGATACACAAGACACAAACTTTCCCTCAGAAATTTGTTTCTAATGAACTTTTGGAACCAAGCAAAACACACGCGGACTGCTAACTTGTGACTTTTGACAGGTCAGAAATCATCTTAATGGCTTTGTTGTTATGAGTCATGTTCAAACTTTTTAATATCCAATACCACTTCAGCGTCGGATGTTCAGAGTGTTGGAACGACGTCATTCAGTGGTCGCCGAAGCTTTGTGAAAGGAGTCGCCCCCTTTGGTGACAAACTCATTGTCAGGTTCAAACACTGATGACATCGACAAACCCCGTTTCCATATGAGTTGGGAAATTGTGTTCGATGTAAATATAAACGGAATACAATGATTTGCAAATGATTTTCAACCCATATTCAATTGAATGCACTACAAAGACAACATATTTGATTTTTTTTGCAAATAATAGTTAACTTAGAATTTCATGGCTGCAACACGTGCCAAAGTAGTTGGGAAAGGGCATGTTCACCACTGTGTTACATGGCCTTTCCTTTTAACAACACTCAGTAAACGTTTGGGAACTGAGGAGACACATTTTTGAAGCTTCTCAGGTGGAATTCTTTCCCATTCTTGCTTGATGTACAGCTTAAGTTGTTCAACAGTCCGGGGGTCTCCGTCGTGGTATTTTAGGCTTCATAATGCGCCACACATTTTCAATGGGAGACAGGTCTGGACTACAGGCAGGCCAGTCTAGTACCCGCACTCTTTTACTATGAAGCCACGTTGATGTAACAAGTGGCTTGGCATTGTCTTGCTGAAATAAGCAGGGGCGTCCATGGTAACGTTGTTTGGATGGCAACATATGTTGCTCCAAAACCTGTATGTACCTTTCAGCATCAATGGCACCTTCACAGATGTGTCATTTACCCATGTCTTGGGCACTAATACACCCCCATACCATCACAGATGCTGGCTTTTCAACTTTGCGCCTATAACAATCCGGATGGTTCTTTTCCTCTTTGGTCCGGAGGACACCACGTCCACAGTTTCCAAAAACAATTTGAAATGTGGACTCGTCAGACCACAGAACACTCTTCCACTTTGTAACAGACCATCTTAGATGAGCTCAGGCCCAGCGAAGCCGACGGCGTTTCTGGGTGTTGTTGATAAACGGTTTTTGCCTTGCATAGGAGAGTTTTAACTTGCACTTACATATGTAGCGACCAACTGTAGTTACTGACAGTGGGTTTCTGAAGTGTTCCTGAGCCCATGTGGTGATATCCTTTACACACTGATGTCTCTTGTTGATGCAGTACAGCCTGAGGGATCCAAGGGCACGGGCTTAGCTGCTTACGTGCAGTGATTTCTCCAGATTCTCTGAACCCTTTGATGATATTACGGACCGTAGATGGTGAAATCCCTAAATTCCTTGCAATAGCTGGTTGAGAAAGGTTGTTCTTAAACTGTTCAACAATTTGCGCACGCATTTGTTGACAAAGTGGTGACCCTCGCCCCATCTTTGTTTGTGAATGACTGAGCATTTCATGGAATCTACTTTTATACCCAATCATGGCACCCACCTGTTCCCAATTTGCCTGTTCACCTGTGGGATGTTCCAAATAAGTGTTTGATGAGCATTCCTCAACTTTATCAGTATTTATTGCCACCTTTCCCAACTTCTTTTTCACGTGTTGCTGGCATCAAATTCTAAAGTTAATGATTATTTGCACAAAAAAAAAGTTTATCAGTTTGAACATCAAATATGTTGTCTTTGTAGCATATTCAACTGAATATGGGTTGAAAATGATTCGCAAATCATTGTATTCCGTTTATATTTACATCTAACACACTTTCCCAACTCATATGGAAACGGGGTTTGTATTAAACAAGACAAGAAGCAAAGAATCAAACAGAGACAAAATTCAATTTGGACTCAATGTATTGAGGAGAGTCACCTTTACACTGTACCCTTGCACAGTATCTCAGCACGCTCTGCCAAAAGATTGCACTCCTCCTTCTTTATTTGACTTTCTCTGACCACTGCTTCCACTTCCAGAGGGAAGTGGGTCATAAACAGTGTTGCATTTGGCTACAGAATAGTTCAAAAGAAGAGGTCATAAAATAGTTCAAAAAGAGTTCGTAAAATATTTCAAAAAGAGGTCGTCTGGAAATTGGGCAGATCCTTGGTTCTCTCCGCTTTGAAGTCATTGGGTTAGTACAATATCGTTCTGTTGTTTACCATACATGAGAGAAAACAGGAACGCCTTCATGTTGCTTCCCCCCCCCCCCCCCCCCCCCCCTACATAGTGGAGTTTTATGAGCTTTACTCTTAGTAGGTTTTAAAGACAGTTTTTGTCTTCTTGTCAGAAACTTAATGTAATACAAAGTTTTTGTGATGATTTAGAAACAGTTATTCTAACACTCATCGTTGTGTCTGAAAATCAAACTACTGCCGACGTGCCATTGAGCACTCATCCGACCGTCTCAGCAGCGTGCAGAAACACAGGAGATGTTCAAAACTAGTTGGACTTTTTTTGTGCTGATTCAAAAACAACCTTGAGATTTGATTAACCAAATGCCAAAAAGAATGATGAAGAATTTCCTGGATTTGATATTTAAAAAAAAAAAATACTGCCACAAACTTCAATAATTAGCACTCACCGACTAGCCAAATTCTGATGGATGGACGGATGGTTGAATGGATGGAGGGAAAAACAGATGGTTGGATGGAAAAATGCATGGACGGATGGATGGATAAGAGAGACTGATCGTTGAATCGGTGAGAGGACGGATGGATGAATGATAGAGGGATATATGGATGGATGGTTGGATGATAGATGTGTGGGTCATGGATGGGCGGGCGCATGGTTAAATGGATGGATAAACTAATTGATGAATGAATGGCTGGACAATAGAGGATAGTTGAATGGATGGACAGATGTACAAATGGATACATGGACGGTGTGATAGACGGATGGATGGACTGATGGATTGTTGAATGGGTATACGTATATGCAAATGTATGTACTGATGGATGGATGATTGATGATGGATGGATAGACAAATGTATGTATGTACAGAGAGATGCATGGATGGATAGATGAATGTATGTACTGTATGTGTGGATGGATGGATGGATGTTAGGTGGATGTATGTGTGGATGATGACCGGAGAGACGTAAAGATGGAAAGGCAACGACATGAGAGTGTGTATGAAGTGTGATTGGAGCACACAACATTCGGGAGGTCGAGAGTGTTTCAAACTGATCACTTTGATTGAACATCCATCCATCCATCCATCTTCTTCCGCTTATCTGAGGTTGGGTTGCGGGGGCAGCAGCCTAAGCAGGGAAGCCCACACTTCCCTCTCCCCAGCCACTTCGTCCAGCTCCTCCCGGGGGATCCCGAGGCGTTCCCAGGCCAGCCGGGAGACATAGTCTTCCCAACGTGTCCTGGGTCTTCCCCGTGGCCTCCTACCGGTCGGACGTGCCCTTAACACCTCCCTAGGGAGGCGTTCGGGTGGCATCCTGACCAGATGCCCGAACCACCTCATCTGGCTCCTCTCGATGTGGAGGAGCAGCGGCTTTACTTTGAGCTCCCCCCGGATGACAGAGCTTCTCACCCTATCGCTAAGGGAGAGCCCCGCCACCCGGCGGAGGAAACTCATTTCGGCCGCTTGTACCCGTGATCTTGTCCTTTCGGTCATGGCCCAAAACTCATGACCATAGGTGAGGATGGGAACGTAGATCGACCGGTAAATTGAGAGCTTTGCCTTCCGGCTCAGCTCCTTCTTCACCACAATGGATCGATACAGCATCCGCATTACTGAAGACGCCGCACCGATCCGCCTGTCGATCTCACGATCCACTCTTCCCTCACTCGTGAACAAGACTCCGAGGTACTTGAACTTCTCCACTTGGGGCAAGATCTCCTCCCCAACCCGGAGATGGCACTCCACCCTTTTCCGGGCGATTGAATATTCATGACGTAAAGAGTGTTTCAAACTGATCACTTTGATTGAACATTCAGGAGGTAAAGAGTGTTTCAAACTGATCACTTTGATCGAACATTCGGGAGGTCGAGAGTGTTTCAAACTGATCACTTTGATTGAACATTCTGGAGGTAAAGAATGTTTCAATCTGATCCCTTTGAGCGAACATTCGGGAGGTCGAGAGTGTTTCAAACTGATCACTTTGATCGAACATTCGGGAGGTCAAGAGTGTTTCAAACTGATCACTTTGATCGAACATTCGGGAGATCGAGAGTGTTTCAAACTGATCCCTTTGATCGAACATTCGGGAGGTTGAGAGTGTTTCAATCTGATCACTTTCATCGAACATTCGGGAGGTAAAGAGTGTTTCAAACTGATCCCTTTGATTGAACATTCGGGAGGTCAAGAGTGTTTCAATCTGATCACTTTGATCGAACATTTGGGAGGTTGAGAGTGTATCAATCTGATCACTTTGATCGAACATTCGGGAGGTCGAGAGTGTTTCAAACTGATCACTTTGATCGAACATTCGGGAGGTCGAGAGTGTTTCAAACTGATCACTTTGATCAAACATTCGGGAGGTCGAGAGTGTTTCAAACTGATCACTTTGATTGAACATTCGGGAGGTCGAGAGTGTTTCAATCTGATCACTTTGATTGAACATTCGGGAGTTCGAGAGTGTTTCAAACTGATCACTTTGATCGAACATTCAGGAGGTTAAGAGTGTTTCAAACTGATCCCTTTGATTGAACATTCGGGAGGTCGAGAGTGTTTCAATCTGATCACTTTGATCGAACATTCGGGAGGTCGAGAGTGTTTCAAACTTATCACTTTGATCGAACATTCGGGAAGTCGAGAGTGTTTCAAACTGATCACTTTGATTGAACATTCGGGAGGAAAAGAGTGTTTCAATCTGATCCCTTTGATCGAACATTCGGGAGGTCGAGAGTGTTTCAATCTGATCACTTTGATTGAACATTCGGGAGTTCGAGAGTGTTTCAAACTGATCACTTTAATCGAACATTCAGGAGGTTAAGAGTGTTTCAAACTGATCCCTTTGATTGAACATTCGGGAGTTCGAGAGTGTTTCAATCTGATCACTTTGATCGAACATTCGGGAGGTCGAGAGTGTTTCAAACTTATCACTTTGATCGAACATTCGGGAAGTCGAGAGTGTTTCAAACTGATCACTTTGATTGAACATTCGGGAGGAAAAGAGTGTTTCAAACTGATCCCTTTGATCGAACATTCAGGAGGAAAAGAGTGTTTCAATCTGATCACTTTGATCGAACATTCGGGAGGTCGAGAGTGTTTCAAACTGATCACTTTGATCGAACATTCGGGAGGTAAAGAGTGTTTCAAACTGATCACTTTGATCAAACATTCGGGAGGTAAAGAGTGTTTCAAACTGATCACTTTGATCGAACATTCAGGAGGTAAAAAGTGTTTCAAACTGATCACTTTGATTGAACATTCAGGAAGTAAAGAGGGTTTCAAACTGATCACTTTGATCGAACATTCGGGAGGTTGAGAGTGTTTCAAACTGATCACTTTGATCGAACATTCGGGAGGTCGAGAGTGTTTCAAACTGATCACTTTGATCGAACATTCGGGAGGTCGAGAGTGTTTCAAACTGATCACTTTGATCGAACATTCGGGAGGTCGAGAGTGTTTCAATCTGATCCCTTTGATCGAACATTCGGGAGGTCGAGAGTGTTTCAATCTGATCACTTTGATCGAACATTCGGGAGGTCGAGAATGTTTCAAACTGATCACTTTGATTGAACATTCGGGAGGTCGAGAGTGTTTCAAACTGATCACTTTGATTGAATATTCGGGAGGTCGAGAGTGTTTCAATCTGATCCCTTTGATCGCACATTCGGGAGGTAAAGAGTGTTTCAAACTGATCGCTTTGATCGAACATTTGTGAGGTCAAGAGTGTTTCAATCTGATTTCTTTGAACATTCGGGAGGTCGAGAGTGTTTCAAACTGATCCCTTTGACCGGACATTCGGGAGGTCGAGAGTATTTTAATCTGATCACTTTGATCGAACATTCAGGAGGTCAAGAGTGTTTCAATCTGATCACTTTGATTGAACATTCGGGAGGTCGAGAGTGTTTCAAACTGATCACTTTGATTGAACATTAGGGAGGTCGAGAGTGTTTCAAACTGATCACTTTGATCGAACATTCGGGAGGTAAAGAGTGTTTCAAACTGATCACTTTGATCGAACAATCGGGAGGTCGAGAGTGTTTCAAACTGATCACTTTGATCGAACATTCGTGCGGTCGACAGTGTTTCAATCTGATCACTTTGATCGAACATTCGAGGGGTCGAGAGTGTTTCAATCTGATCACTTTGATTGAACATTCGGGAGTTCGAGAGTGTTTCAAACTGATCACTTTGATTGAACATTCGGGAGGTCAAGAGTGTTTCAATCTGATCACTTTGATTGAACATTCGGGAGGTCGAGAGTGTTTCAATCTGATCCCTTTGATCGAACATTCAGGAGGTTAAGAGTGTTTCAAACTGATCCCTTTGATTGAACATTCGGGAGGTCGAGAGTGTTTCAATCTGATCACTTTGATCGAACATTTGGGAGGTAAAGAGTGTTTCAAACTGATCACTTTGATCGAACATTCGGGAGGTCGAGAGTGTTTCAAACTGATCACTTTGATCGAACATTCGGGAGGTCGAGAGTGTTTCAATCTGATCCCTTTGAACGAACATTCGGGAGGTCGAGAGTGTTTCAATCTGATCACTTTGATCGAACATTCGGGAGGTCGAGAGTGTTTCAAACTGATCACTTTGATTGAACATTCGGGAGGTCGAGAGTGTTTCAAACTGATCACTTTGATTGAATATTCGGGAGGTCGAGAGTGTTTCAATCTGATCCCTTTGATCGAACATTCGGGAGGTCGAGAGTGTTTCAAATTGATCGCTTTGATCGCACATTCGGGAGGTCGAGAGTGTTTCAAACTGATCGCTTTGATCGAACATTCGGGAGGTAAAGAGTGTTTCAAACTGATCACTTTGATCGAACATTCGGGAGGTCGAGAGTGTTTCAAACTGATCACTTTGATCGAACATTCGGGAGGTAAAGAGTGTTTCAAACTGATCACTTTGATTGAACATTCGGGAGGTCAAGAGTGTTTCAATCTGATCACTTTGATTGAACATTCGGGAGGTCGAGAGTGTTTCAATCTGATCCCTTTGATCGAACATTCAGGAGGTTAAGAGTGTTTCAAACTGATCCCTTTGATTGAACATTCGGGAGGTCGAGAGTGTTTCAATCTGATCACTTTGATCGAACATTTGGGAGGTAAAGAGTGTTTCAAACTGATCACTTTGATCGAACATTCGGGAGGTCGAGAGTGTTTCAAACTGATCACTTTGATCGAACATTCGGGAGGTCGAGAGTGTTTCAATCTGATCCCTTTGAACGAACATTCGGGAGGTCGAGAGTGTTTCAATCTGATCACTTTGATCGAACATTCGGGAGGTCGAGAGTGTTTCAAACTGATCACTTTGATTGAACATTCGGGAGGTCGAGAGTGTTTCAAACTGATCACTTTGATTGAATATTCGGGAGGTCGAGAGTGTTTCAATCTGATCCCTTTGATCGAACATTCGGGAGGTCGAGAGTGTTTCAAATTGATCGCTTTGATCGCACATTCGGGAGGTCGAGAGTGTTTCAAACTGATCGCTTTGATCGAACATTCGGGAGGTAAAGAGTGTTTCAAACTGATCACTTTGATCGAACATTCGGGAGGTCGAGAGTGTTTCAAACTGATCACTTTGATCGAACATTCGGGAGGTCGAGAGTGTTTCAAACTGATCACTTTGATTGAACATTCGGGAGGTCGAGAGTGTTTCAAACTGATCACTTTGATTGAATATTCGGGAGGTCGAGAGTGTTTCAATCTGATCCCTTTGATCGAACATTCGGGAGGTCGAGAGTGTTTCAAATTGATCGCTTTGATCGCACATTCGGGAGGTCGAGAGTGTTTCAAACTGATCGCTTTGATCGAACATTCGGGAGGTCGAGAGTGTTTCAAACTGATCACTTTGATCGAACATTCGGGAGGTCGAGAGTGTTTCAAACTGATCACTTTGATTGAACATTCGGGAGGTCGAGAGAGTTTCAATCTGATCCCTTTGAACGAACATTCGGGAGGTCGAGAGTGTTTCAATCTGATCACTTTGATCGAACATTCGGGAGGTCGAGAGTGTTTCAAACTGATCACTTTGATTGAACATTCGGGAGGTCGAGAGTGTTTCAAACTGATCACTTTGATTGAATATTCGGGAGGTTGAGAGTGTTTCAATCTGATCCCTTTGATCGAACATTCGGGAGGTCGAGAGTGTTTCAAATTGATCGCTTTGATCGCACATTCGGGAGGTCGAGAGTGTTTCAAACTGATCACTTTGATTGAATATTCGGGAGGTCGAGAGTGTTTCAATCTGATCCCTTTGATCGAACATTCGGGAGGTCGAGAGTGTTTCAAATTGATCGCTTTGATCGCACATTCGGGAGGTCGAGAGTGTTTCAAACTGATCGCTTTGATCGAACATTCGGGAGGTAAAGAGTGTTTCAAACTGATCACTTTGATCGAACATTCGGGAGGTCGAGATTGTTTCAAACTGATCACTTTGATTGAATATTCGGGAGGTTGAGAGTGTTTCAATCTGATCCCTTTGATCGAACATTCGGGAGGTCGAGAGTGTTTCAAATTGATCGCTTTGATCGCACATTCGGGAGGTCGAGAGTGTTTCAAACTGATCACTTTGATTGAATATTCGGGAGGTCGAGAGTGTTTCAATCTGATCCCTTTGATCGAACATTCGGGAGGTCGGGAGTGTTTCAAATTGATCGCTTTGATCGCACATTCGGGAGGTCGAGAGTGTTTCAAACTGATCGCTTTGATCGAACATTCGGGAGGTAAAGAGTGTTTCAAACTGATCACTTTGATCGAACATTCGGGAGGTCGAGAGTGTTTCAAACTGATCACTTTGATCGAACATTCGGGAGGTCGAGAGTGTTTCAAACTGATCACTTTGATTGAACATTCGGGAGGTCGAGAGTGTTTCAAACTGATCACTTTGAACGAACATTCGGGAGGTCGAGAGTGTTTCAATCTGATCCCTTTGATCGAACATTCGGGAGGTCGAGAGTGTTTCAAATTGATCGCTTTGATCGCACATTCGGGAGGTCGAGAGTGTTTCAAACTGATCACTTTGATTGAATATTCGGGAGGTCGAGAGTGTTTCAATCTGATCCCTTTGATCGAACATTCGGGAGGTCGAGAGTGTTTCAAATTGATCGCTTTGATCGCACATTCGGGAGGTCGAGAGTGTTTCAAACTGATCGCTTTGATCGAACATTCGGGAGGTAAAGAGTGTTTCAAACTGATCACTTTGATCGAACATTCGGGAGGTCGAGATTGTTTCAAACTGATCACTTTGATTGAATATTCGGGAGGTTGAGAGTGTTTCAATCTGATCCCTTTGATCGAACATTCGGGAGGTCGAGAGTGTTTCAAATTGATCGCTTTGATCGCACATTCGGGAGGTCGAGAGTGTTTCAAACTGATCACTTTGATTGAATATTCGGGAGGTCGAGAGTGTTTCAATCTGATCCCTTTGATCGAACATTCGGGAGGTCGGGAGTGTTTCAAATTGATCGCTTTGATCGCACATTCGGGAGGTCGAGAGTGTTTCAAACTGATCGCTTTGATCGAACATTCGGGAGGTAAAGAGTGTTTCAAACTGATCACTTTGATCGAACATTCGGGAGGTCGAGAGTGTTTCAAACTGATCACTTTGATCGAACATTCGGGAGGTCGAGAGTGTTTCAAACTGATCACTTTGATTGAACATTCGGGAGGTCGAGAGTGTTTCAAACTGATCACTTTGATTGAATATTCGGGAGGTCGAGAGTGTTTCAATCTGATCCCTTTGATCGAACATTCGGGAGGTCGAGAGTGTTTCAAATTGATCACTTTGATCGCACATTCGGGAGGTCGAGAGTGTTTCAAACTGATCGCTTTGATCGAACATTCGGGAGGTCGAGAGTGTTTCAAACTGATCACTTTGATCGAACATTCGGGAGGTCGAGAGTGTTTCAAACTGATCACTTTGATCGAACATTCGGGAGGTCGAGAGAGTTTCAATCTGATCCCTTTGAACGAACATTCGGGAGGTCGAGAGTGTTTCAATCTGATCACTTTGATCGAACATTCGGGAGGTCGAGAGTGTTTCAAACTGATCACTTTGATTGAACATTCGGGAGGTCGAGAGTGTTTCAAACTGATCACTTTGATTGAATATTCGGGAGGTTGAGAGTGTTTCAATCTGATCCCTTTGATCGAACATTCGGGAGGTCGAGAGTGTTTCAAATTGATCGCTTTGATCGCACATTCGGGAGGTCGAGAGTGTTTCAAACTGATCGCTTTGATCGAACATTCGGGAGGTAAAGAGTGTTTCAAACTGATCACTTTGATCGAACAATCGGGAGGTCGAGAGTGTTTCAAACTGATCACTTTGATCGAACATTCGGGAGGTCGAGAGTGTTTCAAACTGATCACTTTGATCGAACATTCGGGAGGTCGAGAGTGTTTCAAACTGATCACTTTGATGTTTGCAACTTTCCTAAGTTTAGTGACCTGCAGCCAAACATGACAAATATTGTACTTTGGCTCCAGAGCGTCCATTGATGGCGGCCAATAAAGAGGTTGTGATTTACAAGTGAATCATTCCAGCGGTGGGTGGAAAAAAAGAAAAATGTCGGATCAATAAATCATCCTGTAGGATTTGCTCCAAGCTGGCAGCCTGCAAATCAGAGGTTAGCGTTTTTTGGCGGGACTAATTAGCTCGCAGCCGCTTCATCGCCTCCACGCCGCTCGACTTTTCATCTTGCGTTACACGCTCCGTCCCGCGCCAGGAGACTCAATCCTGCTGCTTGTTCTCCCGCAGAGCCAAGTTGTGGCCCACTACAAGGGGACCAGACACGGCAGGAAGCCCAAGGCCCCGGACGCTCCCAAAACCAGGAGGAGAGGCTCAGCGGTCGCCAAGGAGACGGGCGGCCATGAAGCTGCCGCGGGCGTCGTCGACGACAAAGGTTGGTTTGCACTTTTCCACTTTTTGTTCGCACGTGCTCACTGAGGACGTTAAGACGCCCGTCGTAAATTGAACGGCAAAATATAAACACGCTTTAGCACTTTAGCACAAGTTTTTGTGTCTCAGTCTGTGGGGTGAAAATATGGAGCAGTCTGAGTGATGAACTCACACATTGTTCAAAGACATTTTAAGAAATTGTACAAATGTAATATTTTGAATGTGAGTATGAATGACTTCTATGACTCACTTATTAAGAATTGTAAGCACATAGTTCTGAGCAAATTACGTTTTGTGGATCCAGATGATTGTGATAAAATGTGCTTCTGAGGAAACTGGATATTAGTTAAAGTAACTATGTAAAAAAAAAAAGGGGGATTCAAAAAGTGTAAACTTCTTCCCATTACCTTTTTGAGATATGTTTAATTTAATTTAATTACATTTTTCTTTTATTAATTAAATTTTCTTTTCTTTTTTTTGTGAAATAATAATATTGCCATTGAGCACTAGATTGTTCACTGGAGATATGTGTGTAACATAAGTGCACAATTTAGGTGCCTAAAATAAGACCACTACTTAAGTGCACGGGTTAAGTGCATGACATAAGTTCACAATTAATGTGCGTAAAATATGGCCACCTCTTCAGTGCACAAGTACATTTAGGTACGTAACATAAGTGCACAATTTAGGTGCGTAAAATAAGGCCACCACTTAAGTGCACAAGTTAAGTACACGGGTTAAGTGCGTGACATAAGTTCACAATTTATGTGCGTAAAATATGGCCACCTCTTCAGTGCACAAGTACATTTAGGTGCGTAACATAAGTGCACAATTTAGGTGCGTAAAATAAGGCCACCATTTATGTGCACAAGTTAAGTGCATGTGTTAAGTGCGTAACATAAGTGCACAATTTAAGTGCCTAAAATAAGGCCACCACTTAAGTGCACAAGTTGAGTACACGTGTTAAGTGCGTAACAAAAGTGCACAATTTATGTGCGTCAAATATAGCCACCTCTTCAGTGCACAAGTTAAGTGTAACATAAGTGCACAATTTACGTGCGTAAAATTAGGCTACCACATAAGTGCACAAGTTAAGTACACGTGTTAAGTGCGTAACATGAGTGCACAATTTAAGGGCGTAAAATATGGCCACCTCTTCATTGCACAAGTTAAGTACATGTGTTAAGTGCGTAACATAAGGTTGCAATTTATGTGCGTAAAATATGGCCACTGTTTCAGTGCACAGGTACATTTAAGTGCATAACATAAGGGCACAATTTAAGTGTGTAAAATATGGCCACCTCTTCAGTGCACAAGTACATTTAAGTGCGTAACATAAGTGCACAATTTAAGTGTGTAAAATATGGCCACCACTTAAGTGCACAAGTCAAGTGCATGTGTTAAGTGCGTAACATAAGTGCACAATTTAAGTGCCTAAAATAAGGCCACCGTTTCAGTGCACAAGTACATTTAAGTGCATAACATAAGTGCACAATTTAAGTGCGTAAAATTAGGCCACCACTTAAGTGCACAAGTTAAGTACATGTGTTAAGTGCGTAACATAAGTGCACAATTTAGGGGCGTAAAATATGGCCACTTCTTCAGTGCACAATTTAAGTACACGTGTTAAGTGCGAAACATAAGTGCACAATTTAGGTGCATAAAATATGGCCACTACTTAAGTGCATAAGTTGAGTACACGTGTTAAGTGCGTAACATAAGTTCACAATTAATGTGCGTAAAATATGGTCACCTCTTCAGTGCACAAGTACATTTAAGTGCGTAACATAAGTGCACAATTTAGGTGCGTAAAATATGGCCACTACTAAGTGCACAACTTGGGTACATGTGTTAAGTGTGTAACATAAGTGCACAATGTACGTGCGTAAAATAAGGCCACCACTTAAGTGCACAAGTTAAGTGCACATGTTAAGTGTGTAACATAAGTGCACAATTTAGGTGCGTAAAATAAGGCCACTACTTAAGTGCATAAAATATGGCCACTACTTAAGTGCACAAGTTAAGTGCACATGTTAAGTGCGTAACATAAGTGCACAATTTAAGTGTGTAAACTATGGCCACCACTTCAGTGCACAAGTACATTTAAGTGCGTAACATAAGTGCACAATTGATGTGCGTAAATATGGCCACCTTTTCAGTGCACAAGTACATTTAAGTGCGTAACATTAGTGCATAATTTAAGTGTGTAAAATATGGCCACCACTTAAGTGCACAAGTCAAGTGCATGTGTTAAGTGCGTAACATAAGTGCACAATTTAAGTGCCTAAAATAAGGCCACCACTTAAGTGCACAAGTTAAGTACACGTGTTAAGTGCATAACATAAGTGCACAATTTATGTGCGTAAAATATGGCCACCACTTCAGTGCACAAGTTAAGTACACGTGTTAAGTGCGTAACATAAGTGCACAATTTAGGGGCATAAAATATGGCTACCTCTTCAGTGCACAAGTTAAGTACATGTGTTAAGTGCATAACACAAGTTCACAATTTATGTGCGTAAAATATGGCCACCATTTCAGTGCACAAGTACATTTAAGTGCATAACATAAGTGCACAATTTAAGTGCGTAAAATTAGGCCACCACTTAAGTGCACAAGTTAAGTACACGTGTTAAGTGCGTAACATAAGTGCACAATTTAAGTGTGTAAAATATGCCCACCACTACCGTGCACAAGTTAAGTACATGTGTTAAGTGCGTAACATAAGGCCACCACTTCAGTGCACAAGTTAAGTGCACGTGTTAAGTGCGTAACATAAGTGCACAATTTAAGTGCGTAAAATATGGCCACCACTTAAGTGCACAAGTTAAGTACATGTGTTAAGTGCGTAGCATAAGTGCACAATTTAGGTGCGTACAATATGTCCACTACTAAGTGCATAAGTTAAGTACACGTGGTAAGTGTGTAACATAAGTGCACAATTTAGGTGCGTAAAATATGGCCACTACTTAAGTGCAAAAGTTAAGTGCACGTGTTAAGTGCGTAACATAAGTGCACAATTTAGGTGCATAAAATATGGTCACCACTAAGTGCACAAGTTAAGTGCACGTGTTAAGTGCATAAAATATGTTCACAATTTGTGTGTAAAATATGGACACCACTTCAGTGCACAAGCTAAGTACACGTGTTAAGTGCGTAACATAAGTGCACAATTGAAGTGAGTAAAATAAGGCCACCACTTAAGTACACAAGTTAAGTCCACGTGTTAATTGCGTAACATAAGTGCACAATTTAAGTGCGTAAAATATGGCCACCTCTTCAGTGTACAAGTACATTTAAGTGCGTTAGATAAGTGCACAATTTTAGTGTGTAAAATATGGCCACCACTTAAGTGCACAAGTCAAGTGCATGTGTTAAGTGCTTAACATAAGTGCACAATTTAAGTGCCTAAAATAAGGCCACCACTTAAGTGCACAAGTTAAGTACATGTGTTAAGTGCGTAACACAAGTTCACAATTTATGTGCGTAAAATATGGCCATAACATAAGTGCACAATTTAAGTGCGTAAAATTAGGCCACCACTTAAGTGCACAAATTAAGTACACGTGTTAAGTGCGTAACATAAGTGCACAATTTAGGGGTGTAAAATATGGTCACCTCTTCAGTGCACAATTTAAGTACACGTGTTAAGTGCGAAACATAAGTGCACAATTTAGGTGCATAAAATATGACCACTACTTAAGTACATAAGTTGACTACACGTGTTAAGTGCGTAACATAAGTTCACAATGTATGTGCGTAAAATATGGCCACCTCTTCAGTGCACAAGTACATTTAAGTGCGTAACATAAGTGCACAATTTAGGTGCGTACAATATGGCCACTACTAAGTGCACAACTTGAGTACATGTGTTAAGTGCGTAACATAAGTGCACAATGTACGTGCGTAAAATAAGGCCACCACTTAAGTGCACAAGTTAATTACACGTGTTATGTGAGTAACATAAGGGCACAATTTAGGTGCATAAAATATGGCCACTACTTAAGTGCACACGTTAAGTACACGTGTTAAGTGCGTAACACAAGTTCACACATTATGTGCGTAAAATATGGCCACCTCTCCAGTGCACAAGTACATTTAAGTGCGTAACATAAGTGCACAATTTAAGTGTGTAAAATATGGCCACCACTTAAGTACACGTGTTAAGTGAGTAACAAAAGTGCACAATTTAAGTGCATAAAATATGGCCACTACTTAAGTGCACACGTTAAGTACACGTGTTAAGTGCGTAACACAAGTTCACACATTATGTGCGTAAAATATGGCCACCTCTTCAGTGCACAAGTACATTTAAGTGCGTAACATAAGTGCACAATTTAAGTGTGTAAACTATGGCCACCACTTCAGTGCACAAGTACATTTAAGTGCGTAACATAAGTGCACAATTGATGTGCGTAAATATGGCCACCTTTTCAGTGCACAAGTACATTTAAGTGCGTAACATTAGTGCATAATTTAAGTGTGTAAAATATGGCCACCACTTAAGTGCACAAGTCAAGTGCATGTGTTAAGTGCGTAACATAAGTGCACAATTTAAGTGCCTAAAATAAGGCCACCACTTAAGTGCACAAGTTAAGTACACGTGTTAAGTGCATAACATAAGTGCACAATTTTTGTGCGTAAAATATGGCCACCACTTCAGTGCACAAGTTAAGTACACGTGTTAAGTGCGTAACATAAGTGCACAATTTAGGGGCATAAAATATGGCTACCTCTTCAGTGCACAAGTTAAGTACATGTGTTAAGTGCATAACACAAGTTCACAATTTATGTGCGTAAAATATGGCCACCATTTCAGTGCACAAGTACATTTAAGTGCATAACATAAGTGCACAATTTAAGTGCGTAAAATTAGGCCACCACTTAAGTGCACAAGTTAAGTACACGTGTTAAGTGCGTAACATAAGTGCACAATTTAAGTGTGTAAAATATGCCCACCACTACCGTGCACAAGTTAAGTACATGTGTTAAGTGCGTAACATAAGGCCACCACTTCAGTGCACAAGTTAAGTGCACGTGTTAAGTGCGTAACATAAGTGCACAATTTAAGTGCGTAAAATATGGCCACCACTTAAGTGCACAAGTTAAGTACATGTGTTAAGTGCGTAGCATAAGTGCACAATTTAGGTGCGTACAATATGTCCACTACTAAGTGCATAAGTTAAGTACACGTGGTAAGTGCGTAACATAAGTGCACAATTTAGGTGCGTAAAATATGGCCACTACTTAAGTGCAAAAGTTAAGTGCACGTGTTAAGTGCGTAACATAAGTGCACAATTTAGGTGCATAAAATATGGTCACCACTAAGTGCACAAGTTAAGTGCACGTGTTAAGTGCATAAAATATGTTCACAATTTGTGTGTAAAATATGGACACCACTTCAGTGCACAAGCTAAGTACACGTGTTAAGTGCGTAACATAAGTGCACAATTGAAGTGAGTAAAATAAGGCCACCACTTAAGTACACAAGTTAAGTCCACGTGTTAATTGCGTAACATAAGTGCACAATTTAAGTGCGTAAAATATGGCCACCTCTTCAGTGTACAAGTACATTTAAGTGCGTTAGATAAGTGCACAATTTGTGTGTAAAATATGGCCACCACTTAAGTGCACAAGTCAAGTGCATGTGTTAAGTGCTTAACATAAGTGCACAATTTAAGTGCCTAAAATAAGGCCACCACTTAAGTGCACAAGTTAAGTACATGTGTTAAGTGCGTAACACAAGTTCACAATTTATGTGCGTAAAATATGGCCATAACATAAGTGCACAATTTAAGTGCGTAAAATTAGGCCACCACTTAAGTGCACAAGTTAAGTACACGTGTTAAGTGCGTAACATAAGTGCACAATTTAGGGGTGTAAAATATGGTCACCTCTTCAGTGCACAATTTAAGTACACGTGTTAAGTGCGAAACATAAGTGCACAATTTAGGTGCATAAAATATGACCACTACTTAAGTACATAAGTTGACTACACGTGTTAAGTGCGTAACATAAGTTCACAATGTATGTGCGTAAAATATGGCCACCTCTTCAGTGCACAAGTACATTTAAGTGCGTAACATAAGTGCACAATTTAGGTGCGTACAATATGGCCACTACTAAGTGCACAACTTGAGTACATGTGTTAAGTGCGTAACATAAGTGCACAATGTACGTGCGTAAAATAAGGCCACCACTTAAGTGCACAAGTTAATTACACGTGTTATGTGAGTAACATAAGGGCACAATTTAGGTGCATAAAATATGGCCACTACTTAAGTGCACACGTTAAGTACACGTGTTAAGTGCGTAACACAAGTTCACACATTATGTGCGTAAAATATGGCCACCTCTCCAGTGCACAAGTACATTTAAGTGCGTAACATAAGTGCACAATTTAAGTGTGTAAAATATGGCCACCACTTAAGTACACGTGTTAAGTGAGTAACAAAAGTGCACAATTTAAGTGCATAAAATATGGCCACTACTTAAGTGCACACGTTAAGTACACGT
The DNA here is from genome assembly GCF_033978685.3 of Nerophis lumbriciformis. Taxonomy (NCBI): domain Eukaryota; kingdom Metazoa; phylum Chordata; class Actinopteri; order Syngnathiformes; family Syngnathidae; genus Nerophis; species Nerophis lumbriciformis. The sequence goes on from NC_084551.2 coordinate 48,209,469, forward strand.
GTTAAGTGCGTAACACAAGTTCACACATTATGTGCGTAAAATATGGCCACCTCTTCAGTGCACAAGTACATTTAAGTGCGTAACATAAGTGCACAATTTAAGTGTGTAAAATATGGCCACCACTTCAGTGCACAAGTTAAGTACAAGTGTTAAGTGTGTAACATAAGTGCACAATTTAAGTGCGTAAAATATGGCCACCACTAAGTGCACAAGTTAAGTATACATGTTAAGTGTGTAACATAAGTCCACAACTTAAGTGCGTAAATTAGGGCCACCACTTAAGTACACGTGTTAAGTGAGTAACAAAAGTGCACAATTTAAGTGCATAAAATATGTCCGAAACTAAGTTCCCAAGTTAAGTACACGTGTTAAGTGCATAACATAACTCCACAACTTAAGTGCGTAAAATATGGCCAACACTTAAGTGCACCAGTTAAGTACACAATAAGGCCGTAAGATAGAGGCACAATTTAAGTGTGTAAAATAAGGTCACCACTTAAGTGGACAAGTTAAGTACACGTGTTAAGTGCGTAACATAAGTTCACAATTTATGTGCCTAAAATATGGCCACCACTAAGTGCACAAGTTAAGTACACGTGTTAAGTGCGTAACATAAGTGCACAATTTAAGTGTGTAAAATATGGCCACCACTTCAGTGAACAAGTTAAGTACATGTGTTAAGTGCGTAACATAAGTGCACAATTTAGGTGCCTAAAATAAGGCCGCCACTTAAGTGCACAAGTTAAGTACATGTGTTAAGTGCGTAACACAAGTTTACAATTTATGTGCGTAAAATATGGCCACCACTAAGTCCACAAGTTAAGTACATGTGATAAGTGCGTAACATAAGTGCACAATTGAAGTGAGTAAAATAAGGCCACCACTTAAGTGCACAAGTTAAGTACATGTGTTAAGTGCAGTGACGTGCGGTGAGGTTGATGGCTGGTGAGGCACTGACTTCATCACAGTCAGATTTACAAACATATGAACCCTAAAGAGTATCTTATTCACCATTTGATTGGCAGCAGTTAACGGGTTATGTTTAAAAGCTCATACCAGCATTCTTCCCTGCTTGGCACTCAGCATCAAGGCTTGGAATTGGGGGTTAAATCACCAAAAATTATTCCCGGGCGCGGCGCCGCTGCTGCCCACTGCTCCCCTCACCTCCCAGGGGGTGAACAAGGAAATGGGTCAAATGCAGAGGACAAATTTCATTACACCTAGTGTGTGTGTGACAATCATTGGTACTTTAACTTAACTTTAACTTTACACATACAAACTGTAGCACACAAAAAAAGCACATTTAATTTAAAAAAAAACGTTATTATGGTCTTACCTTTACTTATAAATGAAGTCCATGCGCCGCTGTTGTGCTGGATTAATGGCACCCCCGCCGTAGAATGCACCCCCTGACGGGAGTGTTATATCAACTAAAGCCCTCACTTAAACTTTCCACGTGCAAGATTGAATCTATTTAAAAAAGTGTAACCGAGGGTTTATAAATGTCGCCTATACTGTATGAAACTACAAAATAACAAACACGGAGGCTCCAGTTTGCACGAGGACCACTTTATTTACCTTCTTTCAAAAACCTCTGCTCCACTTCCGCTCTTAGCGCCTTCAAAATAAGAGCTCAAGGCATATACTGTATAACAGCGCATAACAGGAACTTAACATCACAAAGAGGAAAGCCCATAAAAATAGGTTACAAAAGTTATTTTATAAGAAGCCAAAAAGTGCAAAAACAATAATGTTCGTGTTGGAGGAGTTGTGAATTAGATACACCTGCATTCTGCAGGTGTACCTAATGTTGTGGCCCTGCAGTCATTCACAACTCCTCCAACACGAACATTATTGTTTTTGCACTTTTTGGCTTCTTATGAAATAACTTTTTTAAATAGATTCAATCTTGCACGTGGAAAGTTTAAGTGTGGGCTTTAGTTGATATAACACTCCCGTCAGGGGGTGCATTCTACGGCGGGGGTGCAGGAGGCGGGATTACTGCGAGCCTCAGCCAGTGCGTCTTTTGCAGCCGTTTTATGATCGCTCAGGACAAGAAATACGTTACACACATACAGTTGTTGACAAAATACACTGTACATTATATACCTCAGCTAACTAAACTTTGGAAATGTATAATATAATTCATATAGCAATACGGTCTCACTGCACAGCAGGCCAGCAGTTAGCCGAGTCCGCAATCCATGTTGAGGCACTGAGTGACGTGCCTCAACTGGCTGCTGATCACCGCACCGTCTCTTCTCAGTATTTGAACGGCAAATGTGAAAATTCAGCGATTTTAAATAAAGATAATCTAAAACTGGTGAAGTTAAATGGAAAATAACTTTATAGTATAATCACTGGATACATATAACAATTTAATAAAAAAAAAATATTTTTACATTTTTTTTCTTTCCATGATGGGAGGCGGGGCCTCACCTGCCTCTAGTGACTGCACGTCACTGACCCCTAGTACAGTGTTTTTCAACCACTGTGCCGCGGCACACTAGTGTGCCATGAGATACATACAGTCTGGTGTGCCGTGGGAGATTGTTTAATTTCACCTATTTGGGTTAAAAATATTTTTTGCAAACCAGTAATTATAGTCTGCAAATGATGTGTTGTTGTTGAGTGTCGGTGCTGTCTAGAGCTCGGCAGAGTAACCGTGTAATACTCTTCCATATCAGTAGGTGGCAGCTAATTGCTTTGTAGATGTCGGAAACAGCGGGAGGCAGTGTGCAGGTAAAATTGTGTCTAATGCTTAAACCAAAAATAAACAAAAGGTGAGTGTCCCTAAGAAAAGGCATTGAAGCTAAAGGAAGGCTATGCAGAACGAAACTAAAACTGAACTGGCTACAAAGTAAACAAATAGAATGCTGGACGACAGCAAAGACTTGCTGTGGAGCAAAGACGGCGTCCACAATGTACATCCGAACATGACAATCAACAATGTCCCCACAAAGAAGGATAAAAACAACTGAAATATTCTTGATTGCTAAAACAAAGTCGATGCGGGAAATATCGCTCTAAGGAAGGCATGAAACTGGTACAGGAAAATACCAAAAAAAAGAGAAAAAGCCACCAAAATAGGAGCGCAAGACAAGAACTAAAACACTACACGCAGGAAAACAGCAAAAAAGTCCAAATAAGTCAGGGGGTGATGTGACAGGTGGTGAAAATGCACCTACTTTGAGACAAGAGCTACAGTGATGCATGCTTGGTTATGCTTTAAAGTCATATCCAACAATTACGACAACGACTTTTTATTGTCAACTGAGTTTTGTTTTTTAATGATTTCTGCTGGTGGTGTGCCTCCGCATTTTTTCAACGCAAAAAATGTGCCTAGGCTCAAAAAAGGTTGAAAAACACTGCCCTAGTATATATATATGTGTATATATATATAACAAATACTTGAATTTCAGTGAATTGTAGCTATAAATATACTCCTCCCCCCTTAACCCCGCCCCCGGCCTTGCACACCCCGACCACCTCAACCCGGAGGTCTCAAGGTTGGCACACCCTGATCTCACCCCCGGCCTCCTCCCTCCTCCAACCTTCCCTAATCCCTCTATCTCTCTCATCTTCTCCAACCGCATCCTCCCTCCTGAACACAGAGGCCCAGCAGGAGGCCTGATGATGATGACGATGATAATCATGATGATGTTGGCTGTTTCTCCAGCCGTCAGCGAGCTCATCGGAGCGGATTCGGGGCGCGAGCGTGCAAACCGCTGAGCCGCGGCGACGACGGAAATTAGCCGCGGATCATTTGCCCTCCCGCCGCTGCCGAGTCTCCTCCCGGGTGCAGATTACAACCTGCACTCCTTCAAAGAGCTTATCAATATTCCGACACGACTCCGACGGAGGCTAAACGAAATTTGACAGCACTCAAGAGCCACAAGGGACTCGTGTCCTTTAAGTAGTGACAGCGTGTAATGATTTTAATTAAAAGCTTTTTAATCCAGCGCTCCTTTAGAAAGGTAATCAGATCTCCGGGGAGTCCCGTGATTGAGTGCGGGCTTAAGTAAGGATTTGGAGAGCAGCGTCAGGTGGGCATGGAGGTGGACAGAAGGCATAAGGATGAAGGGTTGATGAAGTCAGTTTTTGGTTAGGACCGCTACTTTGTTGGCTGGAAGACTCGTTGTTAGAATAATTATGTGTAAGTTTTACAAAAGTTTCCGTTTTTGGAAGAAGCTGTCTTTGTTGCACCAAGTCAAAGGCTTGTAAAATTCCACTGATGGGAAGAGACGGGAGGGGTTATCTATTGTGATCCAAGACTTGCCCAAGCTCGATCCAGGACCAGTCCAAGCCCGAGGCATCTTTTTTTTCTGTGTTAATGTGACCAAAAACAATGGCTGTTTACATACACCCCATTCCTTTAGAAAGGTAATCAGATCTCCGGGGAGTCCCGTGATTGAGTGCGGGCTTAAGTAAGGATTTGGAGAGCAGCGTCAGGTGGGCACGGAGGTGGACAGAAGGCATGTCCGACCTGGAAGGATAAGGATGAAGGGTTGATGAAGTCAGTTTTTGGTTAGGACCGCTACTTTGTTGGCTGGGAGACTCGTTAGAATAATTATGTGTAAGTTATCACAAAAGTTTCCGTTTTTGGAAATTTCCGGCGAGCAGACAGAAGCTGTCTCTGTTGCACCAAGTCAAAGGCTTGTAAAATTCCACTGATGGGAAGAGACGGGAGGGGTTATCTATTGTGATCCAAGACTTGCCCAAGCTCGATCCAGGACCAGTCCAAGCCCGAGGCATCTTTTTATTTTGTGTTATTGTGACCAAAAACAATGGCTGTTTACATACACCCCATTCCTTTAGAAAGGTAATCAGATCTCCGGGGAGTCCCGTGATTGAGTGCGGGCTTAAGTAAGGATTTGGAGAGTAGCGTCAGGTGGGCACGGAGGTGGACAGAAGGCATGTCCGACCTGGAAGGATGAAGATGAAGGGTTGATGAAGTCAGTTTTTGGTTAGGACCGCTACTTTGTTGGCTGGGAGACTCGTTAGAATAATTATGTGTAGGTTATCACAGAAGTTTCCGTTTTTGGAAACTTCCGGCGAGCAGACAGAAGCTGTCTTTGTTGCACCAAGTCAAAGGCTTGTAAAATTCCACTCATGGGAAGAGACGGGAGGGGTTATCTATTGTGATCCAAGACTTGCCCAAGCTCGATCCAGGACCAGTCCAAGCCCGAGGCATCTTTTTCTTTTGTGTTAATGTGACCAAAAACAATGGCTGTTTACATACACCCCATTCCTTTAGAAACAGCTGTTATGTAAACAGGGAAAGTCCAAATAAAAAGAGGTGGCGTACAATCTTTCGCCAGAGCTTGCTGAGACACTGTGCAAGGGTACAGTGTCCGGGCGTCTCTCCTCAAATTGAGCCAAATTTGATTCTCCATCCATCCATCCATCTTCTTCCGCTTATCCGAGGTCGGGTCGCGGGGGCAGCAGCCTAAGCAGGGAAGCCCAGACTGCCCTCCCCCAGCCACTTCGTCCAGCTCTTCCCGTGGGACCCCGAGGCGTTCCCAGGCCAGCCGGGAGACATAGTCTTCCCAACGTGTCCTGGGTCTTCCCCGCGGCCTCCTACCGGTCGGACGTGCCCTAAACATCTCCCTAGGGAGGTGTTTAGGGTGGCATCCTGACCAGATGCCCGAACCACCTCATCTGGCTCCTCTCGGTGTGGAGGAGCAGCGGCTTTACTTTGAGCTCCCCCCGGATGGCAGAGCTTCTCACCCTATCTCTAAGGGAGAGCCCCGCCACCCGGCGGAGGAAACTCATTTCGGCCGCTTGTACCCGTGATCTTGTCCTTTCGGTCATAACCCAAAGTTCATGACCATAGGTGAGGATGGGAACGTAGATCGACCGGTAAATTGAAAGCTTTGCCTTCCGGCCCAGCTCCTTCTTCACCACAACGGATCGATACAGCGTCCGCATTACTGAAGACGCCGCACCGATCCGCCTGTCGATCTCACGATCCACTTTTCCCTCACTCGTGAACAAGGATCCGAGGTACTTGAACTCCTCCACTTGGGGCAAGATCTCCTCCCCAACCCGGAGATGGCACTCCACCCTTTTCCAGGCGAGAACCATGGACTCGGACTTGGAGGTGCTGATTCTCATCCCAGTCGCTTCACACTCGGCTGCGAACCGATCCAGCGAGAGCTGAAGATCCTGGCCAGATGAAGCCATCAGGACCACATCATCTGCAAAAAGCAGAGACCTAATCCTGCAGCCACCAAACCAGATCCCCTCAACGCCTTGACTGCGCCTAGAAATTCTGTCCATAAAAGTTATGAACAGAATCGGTGACAAAGGGCAGCCCTGGCGGAGTCCAACCCTCACTGGAAACGTGTCCGACTTACTGCCGGCAATGCGGACCAAGCTCTGGCACTGAGCATACAGGGAGCGGACTGCCACAATCAGACAGTCCGAAACCCCATACTCCCTGAGCACTCCCCACAGGACTTCCCGAGGGACACGGTCGAATGCCTTCTCCAAGTCCACAAAACACATGTAGACTGGTTGGGCAAACTCCCATGCACCCTCAAGGACCCTGCCGAGAGTATAGAGCTGGTCCACAGTTCCACGACCAGGACGAAAACCACACTGTTCCTCCTGAATCCGAGGTTCGACTATCCGGCGTAGCCTCCTCTCCAGTACACCCGAATAGACCTTACCGGGAAGGCTGAGGAGTGTGATCCCACGATAGTTAGAACACACCCTCCGGTTCCCCTTCTTAAAGAGAGGAACCACCACCCCGGTCTGCCAATCCAGAGGTACCGCCCCCGATGTCCACGCGATGCTGCAGAGTCTTGTCAACCAAGACAGCCCCACAGCATCCAGAGCCTTAAGGAACTCCGGGCGGATCTTATCCACCCCCGGGGCCTTGCCACCGAGGAGCTTTTTAACTACCTCGGCAACCTCAGCCCCAGAAATAGGAGAGCCCACCACAGATTCCCCAGGCCCTGCTTCCTCATAGGAAGACGTGTTGGTGGGATTGAGGAGGTCTTCGAAGTATTCCCTCCACCGATCCACAACATCCGCAGCCGAGGTCAGCAGAACACCATCCTCGCCATACACGGTGTTGATAGTGCACTGCTTCCCCTTCCTGAGGCGGCGGATGGTGGTCCAGAAATGCTTCGAAGCCGTCCGGAAGTCGCTTTCCATGGCTTCCCCGAACTCCTCCCATGTCCGAGTTTTTGCCTCTGCGACCGCTGAAGCCGCACACCGCCTGGCCTGTCGGTACCTGTCCGCTGCCTCAGGAGTCCCATGAGCCAAAAGAACCCGATAGGACTCCTTCTTCAGCTTGACGGCATCCCTCACCGCCGGTGTCCACCAACGGGTTCTAGGATTACCGCCACGACAGGCACCAACTACCTTGCGGCCACAGCTCCAATCAGCCGCCTCGACAATAGAGGCGCGGAACATGGTCCATTCGGACTCAATGTCCAGTACCTCCCTCGTGACATCTTCAAAGTTCTTCCGGAGGTGGGAATTGAAACTTTCTCTGACAGGAGACTCTGCCAGACGTTCCCAGCAAACCCTCACAATGCGTTTGGGCCTGCCAGGTCTGTCCGGCATCTTCCCCCACCATCGCAGCCAACTCACCACCAGGTGGTGATCGGTAGAAAGCTCCGCCCCTCTCTTCACCCGAGTGTCCAAAACATGAGGCCGCAAATCCGATGACACAACTACAAAGTCGATCATGGAACTGCGGCCTAGGGTGTCCTGGTGCCAAGTGCACATATGGACACCCTTATGCTTGAACATGGTGTTCGTTATGGACAATCTGTGACGGGCACAAAAGTCCAATAACAAAACACCCCTCGGGTTCAGATCCGGGCAGCCATTCTTCCCAATCATGCCTTTCCAGGTTTCACTGTCGCTGCCAACATGAGCATTGAAGTCCCCCAGTAGAACGAGGGAATCACCCGGGGGAGCACTCTCAAGTACTCCCTCGAGTGAATCCAAAAAGGGTGGGTACTCTGAGCTGCGGTTTGGCGCGTAAGCGCAAACCACAGTCAGGACCCGTTCCCCCACCCGAAGGCGGAGGGAAGCTACCCTCTCGTCCACCGGGTTGAACTCCAATGTGCAGGCTCTGAGCCGGGGCGCAACAAGAATTGCCACCCCAGCCCGTCGCCTCTCACTGCCGGCAACGCCAGAGTGGAAGAGAGTCCATCCCCTCTCGAGAGAACTGGTTCCAGAGCCCTTGCTGTGCGTCGAAGTGAGTCCGACTATATCTAGCCGGAACTTCTCCACCTCGCGCACTAGCTCAGGCTCCTTCCCCCCCAGCGAGGTGACATTCCACGTCCCAAGAGCTAGCTTCTGTAGCGGAGGATCGGACCGCCAAGTGCCCTGCCTTCGGCTGCCGCCCAGCTCCCATCGCACCCGACCTCTATGACCCCTGCTATGGGTGGTGAGCCCATTGGAGGGGGGACCCACGTTGCCTCTTCGGGCTGTGCCCGGCCGGGCCCCATGGGGACAGGCCCGGCCACCAGGCGCTCGCCATCGTGCCCCACCTCCGGGCCTGGCTCCAGAGGGGGGCCCCGGTGACCCGCGTCCGGGCGAGGGAAATCTGGGTTCCTTGTCAGTGTTCCTCATAGAGATCTTCGAGCTGCTCTTTGTCTGATCCCTCACCTAGGACCAGTTTGTCTTGGGAGACCCTACCAGGGGGCATAAAGCCCCCGGACAACATAGCTCCTAGGATCATTGGGACACGCAAACTCCTCTACCACGTTAAGGTGGCAGCTCAGAGAGGAGATTCTGATTCTGTCTGCGTTTAATTCCTTGCTTCTAGTCTCGTTTAATAGATGTCATCAGTGTTTGAACCTGACACTCGCTGTGTTCAATTGGAAGAGCAGCGCCATCTTGCCACACCCGCCGGACTGCAGATGTTCTTTATTTTCTGTTTCGATTCTTGGGGGTAACGATTCAATTCATAATCGATTTTCGATTCAAAATCAATACTTCTGAATAACATTGGGTGCCAGTTCTACACACCCCGTTTCCATATGAGTTGGGAAATTGTTTTAGATGTAAATATAAACGGAATACAATGATTTGCAAATCATTTTCAACCCATATTCAGTTGAATATGCTACAAAGACAACATATTTGATGTTCAAACTGATAAACTTTTTTTTTTTTTGCAAATAATCATTAACTTTAGAATTTGATGCCAGCAACACGTGACAAAGAAGTTGGTAAAGGTGGCAATAAATACTGATAAAGTTGAGGAATGCTCATCAAACCCTTATTTGGAACATCCCACAGGTGAACAGGCAAATTGGGAGCAGGTGGGTGCCATGATTGGGTATAAAAGTGCTCAGTCATTCACAAACAAGGATGGGGTGAGGGTCACCACTTTGTCAACAAATGCGTGAGCAAATTGTTGAACAGTTTAAGAAAAACCTTTCTCAACCAGCTATTGCAAGGAATTTAGGGATTTCACCATCTACGGTCCGTAATATCATCAAAGGGTTCAGAGAGTCTGGAGAAATCACTCCACGTAAGCAGCTAAGCCTGTGACCTTCCATCCCTCAGGCTGTACTGCATCAACAAGCGACATCAGTGTGTAAAGGATATCACCACATGGACTCAGGAACACTTCAGAAACCCACTGTCAGTAACTACAGTTGGTCGCTACATCTGTAAGTGCAAGTTAAAACTCTCCTATGCAAGGTGAAAACCGTTTATCAACAACACCCAGAAACGCCGTCGGCTTCGCTGGGCCTGAGCTCATCTAAGATGGACTGATATAAAGTGGAAAAGTGTTCTGTGGTGTGAGGAGTCCACATTTCCAAATTGTTTTTGGAAACTGTGGATGTGGTGTCCTCCGGACCAAAGAGGAAAAGAACCATCCGGATTGTTATAGGCGCAAAGTTGAAAAGCCAGCATCTGTGATGGTATGGGGGTGTATTAGTGCCCAAGACATGGGTAACTTACACATCTGTGAAGGCGTCATTAATGCTGAAAGGTACATACAGGTTTTGGAGCAACATATGTTGCCATCCAAGCAACGTTACCATGGACGCCCCTGCTTATTTCAGCGAGACAATGCCAAGCCACGTGTTACATCAACGTGGCTTCATAGTAAAAGAGTGCGGGTACTAGACTGGCCTGCCTGTAGTCCAGACCTGTCTCCCATTGAAAATGTGTGGCACATTATGAAGCCTAAAATACCACAACGGAGACCCCCGGACTGTTGAACAACTTAAGCTGTACATCAAGCAAGAATGGGGAAGAATTCCACCTGAGAAGCTTAAAAAATGTGTCTCCTCAGTTCCCAAACATTTATTGAGTTGTTAAAAGGAAAGGCCATGTAACACAGTGGTGAACATGCCCTTTCCCAACTACTTTGGCATGTGTTGCAGCCATGAAATTCTAAGTTAATTATTATTTGCAAAAAAAAATAAAGTTTGAGTTTGAACATCAAATATTTTGTCTTTGTAGTGCATTCAACTGAATATGGGTTGAAAAGGATTTGCAAATCATTGTATTTCGTTTATATTTACATCTAACACAATTTCCCAACTCATATGGAAACGGGGTTTGAATGATTAACTGCATTCCTCCATAAAATAGATAAACAGCTCAGATACATTTGTGCGTTACGTACCGTAAATTCCGAACTATAAGCCGCTACTTTTTTCCTACACTCTGTACCCTGCGGCTTATAAGATAGTGCGGCTAATTTATGGATTTTTCGCCGATAAAAGCCATAATAATAAAAATAGTTTAAAAAAAAACAACTAAACAAGCAAATACACCAATAAAGTGTTTGGTTTTTGCTATGGCGCCATTTTTTGCAGGTGTCCTTCCATTTACGGGTATTGCTCTACCAACCGAGCTATATCGCCCTGGTATAGCTCTGTTGGTAGAGCTACCATACCGGTATTGGAGTCTTGCGTATTGGCCTGAAAAAGATATTGATCCGATATGATATCAACATGAATCATACATACTTTATAATTAGTAGTGTGGGGCGGGATAGCTCGATCGGTAGAGTAGCCGTGCTAGCAACTTGAGGGTTCCAGTTTCGATACCCGCCTCCGCCATCCTCGTCACTGCCGTTGTGTCCTTGGGCAAGACACTTTACCCACCTGCTCTCAGCGCCACCCACACTGGTTTAAATGTAACTTACATATTAGTTTCACTATGTAAAAGCGCTTTGAGTCACTAGAGAAAAGTGCTATATAAATATAATTCACTTCACTTTTTTTTCCTTCTTTTTTTTTAACCGAACTGCCGTGTTCGTCTTCCAGCCTTGCATAGCGTTGCTGCTCGTATGGATTCTTCATTCATCATTCATCATTCCAAGCAACGTTTGTAAGCTTTACAATATAACTAAAACAATTAGCCGTTTTACTGCCCTGCTCCAGACACCATTTGTAAACAATTAAGGTATGTAAATAAACATTTAGAGACTATTTGCTGTGTAAATAACTCACTTCACCAAATCACCAACAATGATTACCGAGCGCGGCCACCGCTGCCGCTCACTGCTCCCCTCACCTCCCAGGGGTGGAGCAAGGGGATGGGTCAAATGCAGAGGACAAATTTCAACACACCGAGTGTGTGTGTGACTATCAGTGGTACTTCAACATTACTTTAACTCCACAACGTTTATATACGTGCGGCTTATTCTTAGTAGATTGCATTACTCATAGCAAGCCAGTTTCATTTCATCGGTGCGGTCCGGAAAATACGGTAATTATCCGCACGACAAATCAAGATGTCCTGGAGAGGATTAGGCTGACCTTGAACGGTAGTTCTGCAAGGTGCTTTTCTGAAACATGTAGGAGAGACTGATCTCCTAGTAACCCCTGATTGAAACATTTGAAATGTGGGTGGTTGATGAGCCGTATTTATGTTTATTGGTTGGTGTATGTCTTGTTGCGTTTGGACCAGTTGTTCCTCCCAGGGAATTCAAGTCGCTGGTCGCTCCCAAGCTCTTTACGACACTTAAAGCTGAGTAGAAGAACCACCAGAGACAGAATAGGCATTTTGTAATATATTTGCAAAGCTTTGTAAATATACTGAGACCAGTCCAGCATAGAACATTCAATCGCGCAGCTAAGATGGTCTTCCCCCCCCGAAATGGAAAACCCTCTATTCTATAAAGTCTCTCCCCCTCCCTCCCTCGCTGTCTTGTCTTTTCAGCCCAAACACATGCCCATTGTCCTCCGCACCTGGACATAAGAATAGATAAGAAGAAGGAGTATCTCTCTTTCTTACATTCCACACTCAAGGTTAGCACACAGTATTTGCAGACAACCAAAAGACCACAATTGGAAGAAAAACACTAGCTGTTTTGTAATATGATTATGAAATTAAAGAAGTAACACTTAAATACGGATATATGTAAATATCTGCCTCCGACAGTCTCCGGGAGCATTCAGGGATGCAGCTGTTTGTGGTTTGATGTTGATATCTGTGTGTTTTTAATTGTTTTGGTTTTTTTTCCCCAAATGTATTTAATTATAATTATTATGATTGTTTGGTTCAATTATGTGGCTAAAAACAAAATAAAAAAAAAAGACATTAAAAATCAATCCAATAGAGGTGTGAATCTTTTGAGCACGTAACGATTCGATTAGATTCCGATTGCCGGGGTGACGATTGGATTCGGAATCGATTTTCGACTTGACACGATTCTCGATTCAAACCGATTCTTTGCAATGTATTATATAGTATAATAATTACAGTATAATGACACTTTCTCGAAACAGGTTATGGGTTAGAAAAGCCCTTTCTGGTTGCATGGAGATGGCCTAATAGTTGATTCTTAAAGAATAAACTATTACAATTTTTTAATTTTTTTCAATCGATTTTTGAAATTGATTAATAAATGCAAAATCGGAATGTATGTACAAACCCCGTTTCCATATGAGTTGGGAAATTGTGTTAGATGTAAATATAAACGGAATACAATGATTTGCAAATCCTTTTCAACCCATATTCAATTGAATGCACTACAAAGACAAGATATTTGATGTTCAAACTCATAAACTTTTTTTTTTTGCAAATAATAATTAAATTTAGAATTTCACGGCTGTAATACGTGCCAAAGTAGTTGGGAAAGGGCATGTTCACCACTGTGTTACATGGCCTTTCCTTTTAACAACACTCAGTAAACGTTTGGGAACTGAGGAGACACATTTTTGAAGCTTCTCAGGTGGAATTCTTTCCCATTCTTGCTTGATGTACAGCTTAAGTTGTTCAACAGTCCGGGGGTCTCCGTTGTGGTATTTTAGGCTTCATAATGCGCCACACATTTTCATTGGGAGACAGGTCTGGACTACAGGCAGACCAGTCTAGTACCCGCACTATTTTACTATGAAGCCACGTTGATGTAACACGTGGCTTGGCATTGTCTTGCTGAAATAAGCAGGGGCGTCCATGGTAACGTTGCTTGGATGGCAACATATGTTGCTCCAAAATTTGTATGTACCTTTCAGCATTAATGGTGCCTTCACAGATGTGTAAGTTATCCATGCCTTGGGCACTAATACACCCTCATACCATCACAGATGCTGGCTTTTCATCTTTGCGCCTATAACAATCCGGATGGTTCTTTTCCTCTTTGGTCCGGAGGACACGACGTCCACAGTTTCTAAAAACAATTTGAAATGTGGACTCGTCAGACCACATAACACTTTTCCACTTTGCATCAGTCCATCTTAGATGAGCTCAGGCCCAGCGAAGTCGACGGCGTTTCTGGGTGTTGTTGATAAATGGTTTTCGCCTTGCATAGGAGAGTTTTAACTTGCACTTACAGATGTAGCCACCAACTGTAGTTACTAAGAGTGGGTTTCTGAAGTGTTCCTGAGCCCATGTGGTGATATCCTTTACACACTGATGTCTGTTGTTGATGCAGTACAGCCTGAGGGATGGAAGGTCACGGGCTTAGCTGCTTACGTGCAGTGATTTCTCCAGATTCTCTGAACCCTTTGATGATATTACGGACCGTAGATGGTGAAATCCCTAAATTCCTTGCAATAGCTGGTTGAGAAAGGTTTTTCTTAAACTGTTCAACAATTTGCTCACGCATTTGTAGACAAAGTGGTGACCCTCGCCCCATCCTTGTTTGTGAATGACTGAGCATTTCATGGAATCTACTTTTATACCCAATCATGGCACCCACCTGTTCCCAATTAGCCTGTTCACCTGTGGGATGTTCCAAATAAGTGTTTGATGAGCATTCCTCAACTTTATCAGTATTTATTGCCACCTTTCCCAACTTCTTTGTCACGTGTTGCTGGCATCAAATTCTAAAGTTAATGATTATTTGCAAAAAAAAAAAGAAAATGTTTATCAGTTTGAACATCAAAATGTTGTCTTTGTAGCATATTCAACTGAATATGGGTTGAAAATGATTTACATCTAACACAATTTCCCAACTCATATGGAAACGGGGTTTGTATATACAGTGTATGTATATATATATATATATATATATATATATATATATATATATATATATATATATATATATATATATATATATATATATATATACATATATATATATATATATGTAGCTTTGATGTAGCATGCTTGAATTCTGTCATGAGGAAAGCTTCCTCTGTATCTTAGTTACATTTAATGGAGAGTAACTTATAGTTACATTCTCCAAGTAGCTTGTCCATCACTGGGTTTAACTGTATTGAAGTAAAAAACAAAACATCTCAGCTTCACCTCAGTGCTAGAATGTGTAAAAAAACGATTGTGTCCACGTTGGACGTCTTTGAGAACCTGGACGTAAGGAAGAAAAGCGGACTGGTCTTTAGGGGTCACGGTCCCCCCCCCCCTCCTCTCCTTTGTCTCCCTCCTTTTAATTACCTTCCCTTATCTCTCCTCTCACCTTGCCGCGTTCTCCGCCAACCTCCTCGCCTTCCCTTTGGCTTCGGACTGAGCTCGCTTTAACTCGCTTCTCCGTCCGGTCCCCGGCCGTCGGCGCCGTTGCCGCGTCGGTTCGGGTCGCCGTGTCCCCTCCCCTTCAATCTCCATCTCGCCGCTGTCGCGCGGCCGGCGTGAGATGGATGGCAGTCATTACTTCCCGTTAACGAGAGCCCGTCGACGTCCCTAAAGTGGGCCGCCCGGCGCCGGTGAAGTCATGTGGTTACGGGCGGCTGGAGACTTCTGTGATCACCTTCAACTCTAAAAGTTTAACGGCGCCCGCCGACAAGCTGCGAGGTGGAGATAAAAAAAAAAATAGTCACCTTGGAGTTGATTGGTTGATTGATGACGTCACAGGAAGTTGTCATGCAGGAACAACGCTCACCTTATTATGAAATTGCATAATTAAGGATGGGTATCTTTCACAGTTGAACCGATACGGTACCGATTCCCGGTACTTGGGAATCGATACCCGTACTCAACGATACTTTTGTGTGTATTATTAAATAATTGTTTTTAACTATGATCACTTCCAGTTCTTATATCTTGTTTTAGTATCAGTGTCAATTTCTTGAAAATTGCAGCATTACCTCGAGTCGGCTCTCGGTGCTGCTGGAGTGACGTCCAAGTGTTAGTGTCGATGAAAGTTTTATATCATAATTATCTTAACCAAAATAAGCACAGTTAGTATAACTGCAATCTTGTTGAACGAGCCTCAAAAATACTTATAGATGCACTGAAATAAGTAGTTAGAAAACTCACTATTTTGCAAGTTTACCACTGTGTTACATGGCCTTTCCTTTTAACAACACTCAGTAAACGTTTGGGAACTGAGGAGACACATTTTTGAAGGTTTTCAGGTGGAATTCTTTTCCATTCTTGCTTGATGTACAGCTTAAGTTGTTCAACAGTCCGGGGGTCTATGTTGTCGTATTTTACGCTTTATATTGCGCCACACATTTCCAATGGGAGACAGGTCTGGACTACAGGCAGGCCAGTCTAGTACCTGCACTCTTTTACTATGAAGCCACGTTGATGTAACACGTGGCTTGGCATTGTCTTGCTGAAATAAGCAGGGGCGTCCACGATAACGTTGCTTGGATGGCAATCAATACCTGTATATACCTTTCAGCATTAATGGTGCCTTCACAGATGTGTAAGTTACCCATGTCTTGGGCACTAATACACCCCCATACCATCACAGATGCTGGCTTTTCCACTTTGCGCCTATAACAATCCGGATGGTTCTTTTCCTCTTTGGTCCGGAGGACACGACGTCCACAGTTTCCAAAAACAATTTGGAAATGTGGACTCGTCAGACCACAGAACACTTTTGCACTTTGCATCAGTCCATCTTAGATGAGCTTGGGCCCAGCGAAGCCGGCGGCGTTTCTGGGTGTTGTTGATAAATGGCTTTCGCTTTGCATAGTAGAGTTTTAACTTGCACTTGCAAATGTTGCGATGAACTGTAGTTACTGACAGTGGTTTTCTGAGATGTTCCTGAGCCCATGTGGTGATATCCTTTACACACGGATGTCGCTTTTTGATGCAGTACCGCCTAAGGGATCGAAGGTCCGTAATATCATCGCTTACGTGCAGTGATTTCTCCAGATTCTCTGAACCTTTTGATGATATTACGGACCGTAGATGGTGAAATCCCTAAATACCTTGCAATAGCTCGTTGAGAAATGTTTTTCTTTAAACCGTTCGACAATTTACTCACACATTTGTTGACAAAGTGGTGACCCTCGCCCCATCCTTGTTTGTGAATGACTGAGCATTTCATGGAAGCTGCTTTTATACCCAATCATGGCACCCACCTGTTCCCAATTAGCCCGTTCACCTGTGGGATGTTCCAATAAGTCTTTGATGAGCATTCCTCAACTTTCTCAGTCTTTTTTGCCACTTGTGCCAGCTTTTTTTAAACATGTTGCAGGCATCAAATTCCAAATGAGCTAATATTTGCAAAAAATAACAAGTCCGGTCTTAAACCGTTAAATATCTTGTCTTTGCGGTCTATTCCATTGAGTATAGGTTGAAAAGGATTTTACAAATCATTGTATTTTGTTTTTATTTACAATTTACACAACGTGCCAACTTCACTAGTTTTTGGTTTTGTATGTTATGTTTGAGTTGCTCAACGGCGGGACCTAATTCAACAAGTTCTCAACGTTTTTTTAGTGTCTTATGCTTGCTGGGTAGCAATTTTAACTTTTTAATTTCAACACCTTCAAACTTGTTGATAGAAACTACAACTAAGATGCACGTTGCAATCAAACAGCTGGTGCGTGATTAGTGCAATACTTACAGTGTTAACACTATGTAGGGCGCAACAGACTGAACTGACCACCCCACCATGAACTACACACTACTGCCATCTAATGGCTTGGACTTGCAACTGCAACAAATGTGTCAGAGCTGCAAAAAATAATAAGAAATGTAATTACAACTGGACAGTAGTCATCATAATCAGCTCATTTTTATTTAAAAAAAAATAGATTTTAACACCAAAAACAAATAATATTTATGAACACACAAAAGTACCGAAAATTATTACTGTTGAGTATCGATTTCGGTTCCCAGGTGCCGGAAATTGGTACCGTATTGGTTCAAATGTGAACAGTGTGGATGTAAAGAATGAATGGAATATATATATATTTTTTTGTATTTTTTGATATTTTATACTAATGGGTTTCACCTTGTGCTTTAATTAAAATGTTGCATTACCTTGCAATGACAACAAAGGAATCTATCTGCTGTGTGGGAGTGAGAAGTCATTCAAACACACGTAAAAGCACTGTGGAAGTTAACAATGCCCACAAACACTATTGCACATTTGAGCCGCGTGGCAAACGCTGACTTTTGAAAAGGTACTGCACAGGTGTGCCTAATGAAGTGTCTCACCTGCTTTAGTGTTTTCCACGTCGCTCGGACTGACAGAAATTGCTTTGGCCGGCGCACTCCGCTATTGATTTTATTTCTGTTCTGTCCCATCTCGGTGACTGCGGAGAAGTGCATCAATCAGTCTGTGTTGGACATGTCGTCGTGGTCGCGCATATCGATCCCTGCCAAGCGGCAGAAATGTAAAATATCTTCTTTCAGACTCGCTGGCCCCACATCAGAGGTCACCAAACACAACATTGTGTATTTAGTGTATATTATACAAACCCCGTTTCCATATGAGTTGGGAAATTGTGTTAGATGTAATTATAAACGGAATACAATGATTTGCAAATCATTTTCAACCCACATTCAATTGAATGTATATGATATTTGATGTTCAAACTCATAAACTTTATTTTTTTTTGCAAATAATAATTAACTTGGAATTTCATGGCTGCAACACATGCCAAAGTAGTTGGGAAAGGGCATGTTCACCACTGTGTTACATGGCCTTTCCTTTTAACAACACTCAGTAAACATTTGGGAACTGAGGAGACACATTTTTTAAGCTTCTCAGGTGGAATTCTTTCTCATTCTTGCTTGATGTACAGCTTAAGTTGTTCAACAGTCCGGGGGTCTCCGTTGTGGTATTTTAGGCTTCATAATGTGCCACATATTTTCAATGGGAGACAGGTCTGGACTACAGGCAGGCCCGTCTAGTACCCGCACTCTTTTACTATGAAGCTACGCTGTTGTAACACGTGACTTGGCATTGTCCTGCTGAAATAAGCAGGGGCGTCCATAATAACGTTGCTTGGATGGCAACATATGTTGCTCCAAAACCTGTATGTACCTTTCAGCATTAATGGCCCCTTCACAGATGTGTAAGTTACCCATGTCTTGGGCACTAATACACCACCATACCATCACAGAGGCTGGCTTTTACACTTTGTGCCTATAACAATCCGGATGGTTCTTTTCCTCTTTGGTCCGGAGGACACGACGTCCACAGTTTCCAAAAACAATTTGAAATGTGGACTCGTCAGACCACCGAACACTTTTCCACTTTGTATCAGTCCATCTTAGATGAGCTCAGGCCCAGAGAAGCCGACGGCGTTTCTGGGTGTTGTTGATAAACGGTTTTCGCCTTGAATAGGAGAGTTTTAACTTGCACTTACAGATGTAGCGACCAACTGTAGTTACTGACAGTGGGTTTCTGAAGTGTTCCTGAGCCCATGTGGTGATATCCTTTACACACTGATGTCGCTTGTTGATGCAGTACTGCCTGAGGGATCCAAGGTCACGCGCTTAGCTGCTTACGTGCAGTGATTTGTCCAGATTCTCTGAACCCTTTGATGATATTACGGACCGTAGATGGTGAAATCCCTAAATTCCTTGCAATAGCTGGTTGAGAAAGGTTTTTCTTAAACTGTTCAACAATTTGCTCATGCATTTGTTGACAAAGTGGTGACCCTCGCCCCATCCTTGTTTGTGAATGACTGAGCATTTCATGGAATCTACTTTTATACCCAATCATGGCACCCACCTGTTCCCAATTTGCCTGCACACCTGTGGGATGTTCCAAATAAGTGTTTGATGAGCATTCCTCAACTTTATCAGTATTTATTGCCACCTTTCCCAACTTCTTTGTCACGTGTTGCTGGCATCAAATTCTAAAGTTAATGATTATTTGCAAAAAAAAAATGTTTATCAGTTTGAACATCAAATATGTTGTCTTTGTAGCATATTCAATTGAATATGGGTTGAAAAAGATTTGCAAATCATTGTATTCCGTTTGTATTTACATCCAACACAATTTCCCAACTCATCTGTATGTAATCTATGTTTTATGGGTATTTATCCGATATTGTATGATATATTTATTTTCAAGTCACACACAACTTGTCTGCTCGTCTTAAACTAGTCAGAGCTGTGACACTTTTATAAGTTGTTCCTCTGCTGTCCATTTTTTTTGATGAGCTATTCACTTTCTTCTAAACCGGAGGTCTTCAACATATATATGTATGTATGTATACATAGCTCCAAAACCAGTAAAGTTGGAACGCTGTGTAAATGGTAAATAAAAACAAAATACAATGATTTGCAAATCCTTTTCAACTTATATTCAATTGAATTGACTGCAAAGACAAGATATTTGATGATCGAACTGGTAAACTTTGTTATTTTTTGCTCATTCGGAATTTGATGCCTGATACATGTTTCAAAAAAGCTGGCACAAGTGGCACAAAAGACTGAGAAAGTTGAGGAATGCTCATCAAACCCTTATTTGGAACATCCCACAGGTGAACAGACTAATTGGGAACAGGTGGGTGCCATGATTGGGTATTAAAGCAGCTTCCATGAAATGCTCAGTCATTCACAAACAAGGATGGGGCGAGGGTCACCACTTTGTCAACAAATGTGTGAGCAAATTGTTGAACAGTTTAAGAACAGCATTTCTCATCCAGCTATTGCAAGGAATTTAGGGATTTCACCATCTACGGTCCGTAATATCATCAAAGGGTTCAGAGAATCTGGAGAAATCGCTGCATGTAAGCTATGATATTACGGACCTTCGATCCCTCAGGCAGTACTGCATCAAAAAGCGACATCGGTGTGTAAAGGATATCACCACATGGGCTCAGGAATACTTCAGAAAGCCACTGTCAGTAACTACAGTCCATCGCTACATCTGTTAGTGTGAGTTAAAACTCTACATTGCAAAGCCAAAGCCATTTATCAACAACACCCAGAAACGCAGCCGGCTTCGCTGGGCCCGAGCTCATCTAAGATGGACTGATGTGGAAAAGTGTTCTGTGGTTTGACAAGTCCACATTTCCAAATTGTTTTTGGAAAATGTGGAAGTCGTGGAGGAAAAGAACCATCCGGATTGTTATAGGCGCAAAGTTGAAAAGCCAGCATCTGTGATGGTATGGGGGTGTATTAGTGCCCAAGACATGGGTAACTTACACATCTGTGAAGGCGCCATTAATGCTGAAAGGTACATACAGGTTTTGGAGCAACATATGTTGCCATCCAAGCAACATCTTTTTCATGGACGCCCCTGCTTATTTCAGCAAGACAATGCCAAGCCACATGTTACAACAGCGTGGCTTCATAGTAAAAGAGTGCGGGTACTAGACTGGCCTGCCTGTAGTCCAGACCTGTCTCCCATTGAAAATGTGTGGCGCATTATGAAGCCTAAAATACCACAAGGGAGACCCCCGGACTGGTGAACAACTTAAGCTGTACATCAAGCAAGAATGGGAAAGAATTCCACCTGAAATTTTTTTTAAATTGGTCTCCTTAATTCCCAAACGTTTACTGAGTGTTGTTAAAAGGAAAGGCCATGTAACACAGTGGGGAAAATTCCCCTGTGCCATCTTTTTTGGAATGTGCTCAAACATTAAGTATCTTGTCTTTGCAGTCTATTCAATTGAATATAAGTTGGAAAGGATTTGCATATCATTGTATTCTGTTTTTATTTAAAAGATACACAACGTGCCAACTAAACTGGTTTTGGGTTTTGTAGTTAAATCGGATTTATAGCTTAGCGCTTTTATTTTGAAGCCGGAAACGTGATTGATGTGAGAAAGTGTCTTCCATCCATCCATTTTCTACCGCTTATTCCCTTTGGGGTCGCGGGGGGCGCTGGAGCCTATCTCAGCTACAATCGGGCGGAAGGCGGGGTACACCCTGGACAAGTCGCCACCTCATCGCAGGGCCGAGAAAGTGTCTTGACATGTTTTAATGTTGAATCGGTTCTTTGCAACACAAACAAAGTCTCCTTTTGACTTCCTGTCGACCGTCTTTCATTTCTGCGTAGCTTTTATGTCATCCTACTTACTAAATCAGTCCCAGTAACAATCTAAATGTTATGTTATCACTGCACCTTCATGGTAACCTGAACACGGAAGTGAAGCACCACCCACCTGAGCGATGCAGAAAGCAGGTGTTTGCTGCATCCTGCTGCAGTCCTTTTTTGTCGGGAGAACAACTTGTTATGGCTTTGAACCTGATAGTTCCATAATGTGCCCTTTTTAAAAAAAATCCCATTTCTGTTCGCTTGTGGCTCATTAGTAACAAGTGAACTGCAACCAAGTTCCCCCCGCTACGGCATCGCCCGAGGGTCAAACAGGACGCGTTTGCGTTGATGGGCCCTTTAAAAAATTGGTTATTGAAAGTTATAGTTGACGCATTATCGCGTTAACTTAGACAGCCCTAATATAGATATGGACTCTCACACTATTATGGTAGATCCACTATGGACTGATCTCTCACACTATTATGTTAGATCCACTATGGACTGGACTCTCACACTATTATGTTAGATCCACTATGGACTGGACTCTCACACTATTATGTTAGATCCACTATGGACTGGACTCTCACACTATTCTGTTAGATCCACTATGGCAGGGGTCGGCAACCCGCGGCTCTAGAGCCGCATGCGGCTCTTTAGCGCCGCCCTAGTGGCTCCCTGGAGCTTTTTCAAAGATGTATGAAAAATGGAAAAAGATGAGGGGAAAAAATATATTTTTTGTTTTAATATGGTTTCTGTAGGAGGACAAACATGACACAAACCTCCCTAATTGTTATAAATCCCACTGTTTATATTAAACATGCTTCACTGATTTGAGTATTTGGCGAGCGCTGTTTTGTCCTACTAATTTTGGCGGTCCTTGAACTCACCGTAGTTTGTTTACATGTATAACTTTCTCCGACTTTCTAGGACGTGTTTTATGCCACTTCTTTTTCTGTCTCATTTTGTCCACCAAACTTTTAACGTTGTGCATGAATGCACAAAGGTGAGTTTTGTTGATGTTATTGACTCGTGTGGAGTGCTAATCAGGCATATTTGGTCACTGCATGACTGGAAGCTAATCGATGCTAACATGCTATTTAGGCTAGCTATATGTACATATTGCATCATAATGCCTCGTTTGTAGCTATATTTGAGGTCATTTAGTTTCCTTTAAGTCCTCTTAATTCAATTTATATCTCATGACACACTATCTGTATGTAATATGGCTTTTAATTTTTTTGCAGCTCCAGACAGATTTGTTTTTGTATTTTTGGTCCAATATGGCTCTTTCAACATTTTGGGTTGCCGACCCCTGCACTATGGACTAGACTCTCACACTATTGTGCTAGATCCACTATGGACTAGACTCTCACACTATTGTGCTAGATCCACTATGGACTAGACTCTCACACTATTGTGCTAGATCCACTATGGACTAGACTCTCACACTATTGTGCTAGATGCACTATGGACTGGACTCTCACACTATTATGTTAGATCCACTATGAACTGGACTCTCACACTATTATGCTAGATCCACTATGGACTGGACTCTCACACTATTATGTTAGATTCACTATGGACTGGACGCTCACACTATTATGTTAGATCCACTATGGACTGGACTCTCACACTATTATGCTAGATCCACTATGGACTGGACTCTCACACTATTATGTTAGATCCACTATGGACTGGACTCTCACATTATTAGGCTAGATCCACTATGGACTGGACTCTCACATGTCATAGAGGATCAAGCATAATAGTGTGAGAGTCCAGTTCATAGTGGATCTAACATAATAGTGTGAGAGATTATGCTTGATCCACTTTGGACTGGACTCTCACTATTATGTTAGATCTACTATGGACTGGACTCTCACTATTATGTTAGATCCACTATGGACTGGACTCTCCCACTATTATGCTAGATCCACTATGGACTGGACTCTCACACTATTATGTTAGATCCACTATGGACTGGACTTTCACACTATTATGCTAGATCCACTATGGACTGGACTCTCACACTATTATGCTTGATCCTCTATGACATGTGAGAGTCCAGTCAATAATGGATCTAACATAATAGTGTGAGAGTCCAGTCCATAGTGGATCTGGCATAACAGTGTGAGAGTCCAGTCCATAGTGGATCTGGCATAATAGTGTGAGAGTCCAGTCCATAGTGGATCTAGCATAATAGTGTGAGAGTCCAGTCCATAGTGGATCTAACATAATAGTGTGAGAGTCCAGTCCATAGTGGATCTAACATAATAGTGTGAGAGTCAAGTCCATAGTGGATTTAACATAATAGTGTGAGAGTCCAGTTCATAGTGGATCTAACATAATAGTGTGAGAGTCCAGTCCATAGTGGATCTAACATAATAGTGTGAGAGTCCAGTCCATAGTGGATCTAGCATAATAGTGTGAGAGTCCAGTCCATAGTGGATCTAGCATAATAGTGTGAGAGTCTAGTTCATAGTGGATCTAGCATAATAGTGTGAGAGTCCAGTCCGTAGTGGATCTAGCATAATAGTGTGAGAGTCAAGTCCATAGTGGATCTAGCATAATAGTGTGAGAGTCCAGTCCGTAATGGATCTAACATAATAGTGTGAGAGTCCAGTCCGTAATGGATCTAACATAATAGTGTGAGAGTCCAGTCCATAGTGGATCTAACATAATAGTGTGAGAGTCCAGTTCATAGTGGATCTAACATAATAGTGTGAGAGTCCAGTCCATAGTGGATCTAACATAATAGTGTGAGAGTCCAGTCCATAGTGGATCTAGCATAATAGTGTGAGAGTCCAGTCCATAGTGGATCTAGCATAATAGTGTGAGAGTCTAGTTCATAGTGGATCTAGCATAATATTGTGAGAGTCCAGTCCGTAGTGGATCTAGCATAATAGTGTGAGAGTCAAGTCCATAGTGGATCTAGCATAATAGTGTGAGAGTCCAGTCCATAGTGGATCTAACATAATAGTGTGAGAGTCCAGTCCATAGTGGATTTAACATAATAGTGTGAGAGTCCAGTTCATAGTGGATCTAACATAATAGTGTGAGAGTCCAGTCCATAGTGGATCTAACATAATAGTGTGAGAGTCCAGTCCATAGTGGATCTAGCATAATAGTGTGAGAGTCCAGTCCATAGTGGATCTAGCATAATAGTGTGAGAGTCTAGTTCATAGTGGATCTAGCATAATAGTGTGAGAGTCCAGTCCGTAGTGGATCTAGCATAATAGTGTGAGAGTCAAGTCCATAGTGGATCTAGCATAATAGTGTGAGAGTCCAGTCCGTAATGGATCTAACATAATAGTGTGAGAGTCCAGTCCGTAATGGATCTAACATAATAGTGTGAGAGTCCAGTCCATAGTGGATCTAGCATAATAGTGTGAGAGTCCAGTCCATAGTGGATCTAACATAATAGTGTGAGAGTCCAGTCCATAGTGGATCTAACATAATAGTGTGAGAGTCCAGTCCATAGTGGATCTAGCATACTAGTGTGAGAGTCCAGTCCGCAATGGATCTAACATAATAGTGTGAGAGTCCAGTCCATAGTGGATCTAGCATAATAGTGTGAGAGTCCAGTCCATAGTGGATCTAGCATAATTGTGTGAGAGTCCAGTCCATAGTGGATCTAACATAATAGTGTGAGAGACCAGTCCATAGTGGATCTAACATAATAGTGTGAGAGTCCAGTCCATAGTGGATCTAGCATACTAGTGTGAGAGTCCAGTCCGCAATGGATCTAACATAATAGTGTGAGAGTCCAGTCCATAGTGGATCTAGCATAATAGTGTGAGAGTCCAGTCCATAGTGGATCTAACATAATAGTGTGAGAGTCCAGTCCATAGTGGATTTAACATAATAGTGTGAGAGTCCAATCCATAGTGGATCTAGCATACTAGTGTGAGAGTCCAGTCCGCAATGGATCTAACATAATAGTGTGAGAGTCCAGTCCATAGTGGATCTAGCATAATAGTGTGAGAGTCCAGTCCATAGTGGATCTAGCATAATAGTGTGAGAGTCCAGTCCGTAGTGGATCTAGCATAATAGTGTGAGAGTCCAGTTCATAGTGGATCTAACATAATAGTGTGAGAGATTATGCTTGATCCACTTTGGACTGGACTCTCACTATTATGTTAGATCTACTATGGACTGGACTCTCACTATTATGTTAGATCCACTATGGACTGGACTCTCCCACTATTATGCTAGATCCACTATGGACTGGACTCTCACACTATTATGTTAGATCCACTATGGACTGGACTTTCACACTATTATGCTAGATCCACTATGGACTGGACTCTCACACTATTATGCTTGATCCTCTATGACATGTGAGAGTCCAGTCAATAATGGATCTAACATAATAGTGTGAGAGTCCAGTCCATAGTGGATCTGGCATAACAGTGTGAGAGTCCAGTCCATAGTGGATCTGGCATAATAGTGTGAGAGTCCAGTCCATAGTGGATCTAGCATAATAGTGTGAGAGTCCAGTCCATAGTGGATCTAACATAATAGTGTGAGAGTCCAGTCCATAGTGGATCTAACATAATAGTGTGAGAGTCCAGTCCATAGTGGATCTAACATAATAGTGTGAGAGTCCAGTCCATAGTGGATCTAACATAATAGTGTGAGAGTCCAGTCCATAGTGGATCTAGCATAATAGTGTGAGAGTCCAGTCCATAGTGGATCTAGCATAATAGTGTGAGAGTCTAGTTCATAGTGGATCTAGCATAATAGTGTGAGAGTCCAGTCCGTAGTGGATCTAGCATAATAGTGTGAGAGTCAAGTCCATAGTGGATCTAGCATAATAGTGTGAGAGTCCAGTCCGTAATGGATCTAACATAATAGTGTGAGAGTCCAGTCCGTAATGGATCTAACATAATAGTGTGAGAGTCCAGTCCATAGTGGATCTAGCATAATAGTGTGAGAGTCCAGTCCATAGTGGATCTAACATAATAGTGTGAGAGTCCAGTCCATAGTGGATCTAACATAATAGTGTGAGAGTCCAGTCCATAGTGGATCTAGCATACTAGTGTGAGAGTCCAGTCCGCAATGGATCTAACATAATAGTGTGAGAGTCCAGTCCATAGTGGATCTAGCATAATAGTGTGAGAGTCCAGTCCATAGTGGATCTAGCATAATAGTGTGAGAGTCCAGTCCGTAGTGGATCTAGCATAATAGTGTGAGAGTCCAGTCCATAGTGGATCTAGCATAATAGTGTGAGAGTCCAGTCCATAATGGATCTAGCATAATAGTGTGAAAGTCCAGTTCATAGTGGATCTAGCATAATAGTGTGAGAGTCCAGTCCATAGTGGATCTAACATAATAGTGTGAGAGTCCAGTCCATAGTGGATCTAACATAATAGTGTGAGAGATTATGCTTGATCCACTATGGACTGGAATCTCACACTATTATGATGGATCCACTATGGACTGGACTCTCACACTATTACGCTAGATCCACTATGGACTGGACTCTCACACTATTATGCTAGATCCACTGTGGACTGTACTCTCTCACTATTATGTTAGATCCACTATGGACTGGACTCTCACCCTATTATGTTAGATCCACTATGGACTGGACTCTCACCCTATTATGCCAGATCCACTATGGACTGGACTCTCACACTATTATGCCAGATCCACTATGGACTGGACTCTCACACTATTATGCCAGATCCACTATGGACTGGACTCTCACACTATTATGCCATTGCACCGGTCGCCCAGGTGGTGGGTCCCCACATCTGCGGTCCTCTCCAAGGTTTCTCATTGTCATCCCATTGGGTTGAGTTTTTCCTTGCCCTGATGTGGGATCTGAGCCGAGGATGTCGTTGTGGCTTGTGCAGCCCTTTGAGACACTCTTGATTTAGGGCTATATAAGTAAACTTTGATTGATTGATTGATTGATTGATTGATTGATTGATATAAACACAGAATCATTGCCGCTTTCTTGTTGTAATGCTTTCAAAAAAAGACAGTTTTTAACACACATACTGAACTACACAATAGAACCGAGTCTATTACAGGATTCCATGATTTTCGAGTAGTTATGAGGAGGTAACATGCTCCTCTGATGTGTCTACAGAGATAACTCCAGCGCTCCTACTGCCACCGGTCGATGGAGCCTCGCCGGCAGTCCCGGACGCCTCAGAGACGACCTCAGCTGCCGGGACGGACGAGGGGCCGTCACAGCTCCACTCGCCCGCCGAACCGGACCTGGACCCCGACGCCGAGCCCGAGAAGGAGCTGGACCCAGAGACGGAGGAAGAGAAAGCGAAGCGTCTTCTCTACTGCTCGCTGTGCAAGGTGGCCGTCAATTCGGCATCGCAGCTGGAGGCCCACAATAGCGGTGAGAGCTTCTAGAAACCTTCGTCAGTCAGTATGTTTCCATGCACTCAATTAGTCTGGTTTCTCAAAATAAGCTTTCTTAT